>NW_010528701.1:0-3596 GCF_000687285.1 Phaethon lepturus | reverse complement strand
CAAACGCGTGCGGGGGACGGGCGATTCCCACTGGCACCCACCTCCCGCCTGGAGCTCTCGCGGCCACGGAGAGCCGGCGAGCCATGTGCCCGAGAGCCTGCACCGGGCAGGCTCCCCTCCGGAGAAGGATTCTCCTGTGGGAAAATACACGTCTCGTGGCGTCACGCACAAGCCAGCCTCCTCTCCCAGCACCCCCAGTGTGTTTGCGTGTCACCTCTCCTGACTAAGCAGTGCAGGACTGCAGGAATCTCGTCTTTCCAGCTGCCGGGAAGCCTCCGGCACGGTGCTGCGGCTATGCAGCTCACAGCTGGGGGAGATATTTTCATCCAGGACTTCCCCGCACCAACACACTCAGGAATGAGATATTGCCCTCCAGATGCCCCACACTTTTTTTGCAAAGCTATTATTGAAAACACTACGGTAAAACCCAGCCCCTCCCGATTCTCAGTTTTATCAGCTCTGCCTCGCTGGCAGCGCGCGTGGCCCGGGGGGGGTGAACCACGCGCAGGCTACATACTGCATCTCCTCACACGTAACCCCCCCGCTCACCCTGGCCTCTCCCCCTCCCCTCTGAACCCCGGCGGGGGGAGAGGAAGGAATCGCCTTTAAGCCGCTGTTAATTTGGAGGATGGCTTGAAGCAGCCCTGGCACAGAGCCACACCGGCTGCAATCGCTGCCTTTCCCCCCTCCTCATCCTCCCGCAGCCCTGGGTCACAGGACCGGGAGGCTCCCAACTTCCAGCAGGAACCGATGTTTGGGAGGAAAAGTAAAGCTTTCAGAGGTACCAACCAGTGGCTTTAGGATAGATTCATTTGGTTAATCAGAAGAGAAAAGATGATGTGATTCTGTTTATCAGGATGACGCGAAGCCCAAGGAAGCAGAGTGCTGCCTACACGCCCACGCTGCGGTCCCGCTATCACCTCAGTTCATTGGGAGCGGATAGAAATGCAATATATGCACTTCCAGCAAACCAAGGCAGGTCCAAAAGCTACTAAAATAACTTTCACACTTGGCAAAACTAAGACATAGGTGAGGAAATCCTAATTTTCTATTCGTATTAGAGATGAAGAGGCTCTTAATAAAAGGAAACTACCTTAAGGGTGGGAAGGAAGGGAGAAGTCTGGGGCTGCTTTAACAACTGCAATAAAGCACATGTGAAAGCCAAAGCACCTGTTTTGGGAGCCAAGGTGCGCACATCAGCTGATCCATGGGGCCAGGGAAGGTGAAGGTGGCTTGTTGCAGAGGGAGCAGCAGCCCATCTGGGTGCTGCCGAGCCCCTCCAGCCCCGCACATCACACCTTTGCAGCCCACGCACTGACACTCTCCCATAGCCTGCTACCGAGGTCCCAAAATATTTGCCAGGGACCACCCAACAGCATTAGGACACGGCTCAACAAAAAAAAAAAAATCAAAGTATTTCAAGGAACCCCACGGACATCAGCTAATCTGGCGGGCTCGCAAAGCTTTCACATGCATGCAAAACCTCCAGCTCTGGTGCAGTTTTATTTAATGCTGGGCTTTAATGCAAAACAAGTGTTTCCAGGTCAGAATTTCCCCATAAATGTTGACAAGTCCAGCTTTTTCTTGTGACGTGGGCCAAAAACACATTGTTTGTGAACTTTGGAATTTCCCACCCAAGCCTCTGGCTTCCTGTTGATGTTAGTTTAAGATTAACCAGTGCCATTTATAATCCGCTCCAGCGTTTGTTCTGACTTCACCCAGCGCTAATGCCATAAAAAGCTATTTTATTTCATGGAATCTAAGTTTACCTCCCTCACTTCATTAAGCAACCTCAGCTCTCCCCAGACATTAATTGCCTGCCGGGGCAGAGCAGGGAAGCATCGCTGGGCTCGAGTTTCCCCAGGACCATGACATAGGAAGCCTGGCACCATGGGGTGTTTTTTTTTCCCCACCCAGCGTGTTTCGGGCTTCGGAGAAGTTACAGCTCACCAAAGACCACTAGAAACTTTATTCCTTTCTCACTACAGAGCCGAGGCTGCTGCTTTGCTCTAATGCTCATGAAAACAAGGATTTCTCTTGCATTGCACGAGCAAAGGCATTTCTGGGCGATAAATGTGCTCCTTGCACTCCCACCCCAGACCCCCAAGCATTAGTCCAGCCCGGCTGCTGCAGAAAGAGCTCAGCTCTTCCTTCAAGGTCCAGCATTTTCCTTCCATTTGGGCTGCTCTGCCTCAGTACCCCCATGGGGAGGGGTGTCACAGAGGGTCCCTGTGAGCAAAGCAGGCAAGAAACTTGCTTAGAACCCGATTCCTACAGTCTGAACAACAGCCGAAAAAAGTGTTTCTGCTGTCGATACCCACCAGCGAGACTGTAGGAAGCAAAGGACTTGGCAGAGCCCCGGCAGCCGGGGAATTCCCTCAATCTTTGCCTTGCAGGAAGGCGATTTTTCAGATATTTTTTCCATTGCAATCAGCAAAGGAAACAGAAAACCACATCCTCTCTCCCCATTCATAACCTGCTGCACCTCCAGCCGTGCCCTGGCCACGCTGTGCCTCTTATCGCACCTCTTCGTAGGCTGTCCTCGCATTTCCCCTTTTGCATGGCTAACAACTTCATTCCTGGCTCCAACTGAATGACCACAAGGTCATCTTCACCTTGCCCCAGCCACCCTCAGGGCAAGAGCTTTGAATTCGAAAGCACTTGTCCCAGAACGGGCCATAAATTTGCATCTGCACTGATTTGTGGGGCCAGCTTTCCTTCTTGGGCAATTTTAAGGTTCTGGGAAGAGTTAAGTGGATTTAGGGGAGGTTACAGATTTATTTGGCTTGGGTCGTCTCCAGTTTTCTTGGGTTTGCCTAGTGCCACATAAAGATCAGGAGTTAAAGACCCAGGATGTCCTGCAGAAGGCAAAGGTTCCCCAGCTGCGGCACCAGCCCTTGCCTGCGTTACCGGAATAAGATAAATCCGAACCTGCTCGGGGGGGACAGATTATATCACCAGCCAGAGCACACAAGTGCAAGAGTTCAATAGCTGAGCCTGTATTTCTGGGTCTCTACAGCATTAATAAGACGCTGGGGTAAAAGAGAGCAACGTGGTTGCGTTCGCCCCCCCAAAACCCCTCGAGCAGACCCCTGCGAGCCTGCAGACCAAAACAGCAGGGCTTCGTGTTGTGCAAATCTGCCGGATGCAGATCCGTGGTGCAGCCCCAGAGATTAACAGAGAAGGATTTTTGGCTTTTCTCTTTTTACCTGCCAAAGCCCCGGGTCTGAACTCTCACCCCTGCCTGCCCCATTTTCCTAGCAGGCAGCTGTGTCCGGTCAAGCTGGATTAAACCCTGCCACTTCCACCAGCAGCCGTGGAAAGAGTCCCGAGTGACCGAGGGGGAAGGGTCAGAGCCTCAAAAGAGGGTTTGGAGCTGCAGCACCCTCCGAGCAGGAATTTCAACGGGGTCAGGGAGGGGATGCACGATGCTTTTTGCCCTTTGAAGCTGCTAACACCTTGCAGGCTCCCGCACCCGCATCCCAACAGGAGAAGATGCGGCGCAGCACAAACCGAGCCCCAGAGCCTTCCCTGGCAGCAGGGACCCCCACCCCACACACCAGCCCCTCTGCGGGGCACCACAGGCGGGCTCCAAA
>NW_010528700.1:279-4162 GCF_000687285.1 Phaethon lepturus | reverse complement strand
CCACTTGTGACCGGCCACCAACTGGATTTAGGGTCCATCTCTGTATGCCATCAACACCCAGGTGCCCATATTTTTTGTGGGCCCATTTAGCAAGGGCTTCCTCATCGGTAGATAGAGTATCAAGGGACAGGGGATCAGGAAGTAATGTAGTGCTATTAATTTGAGCTAAGCGATCAGCTATGGCATTGTGCTCCCTCTCTTCCCCGACACTCCAGGTGACACAAATATCAACATGTTGAACCCACAGGTATAAATTCACACATCTCATTGTCCAGTTGCCTGTTTGCCACTTATTAACTCATGCAGTTAATCCCTTGTATACTGCTCAAGAGTCAGTATCTAATGTTTCTTACATTTCAAATTTTTTTTCTGACAGCATTTACTCAAGAAGATTTGTTTTCTCTATGAGAGATGACTGGTGTCCAGAATAAATGCTGGTATTGTAGGTAGCCATATGCACCCTAAAATCCTTCCCTATAGACAGATCTAAAAGTGCAAAATTGGGAAATATGCAAATAGTTAGTTATGAAATAGATGAATCTAGTCTGAAAACAGTAAGACACATTTTACTTTTTTTTTTTCCTATTTCACCTCTTCCCCCTTCCCCCCGGAATGAAAAAACCTGGAACTTTTCTCTCAAGCTCTTTTGCTTTTCTCTCCAAGTACAAGCTTCTCCATGCAATCCATCTCTTATTTTGTCTTCACACAATGCTGTCTCCTGCACTGTATGTGCCTCCTCTGTCTCACCATTCACCAATTAACTGCTAATTCAGGCCCACTCTGTGGCTCAGTCCCCCAGCCCCATCGGTCTCTTCCAACACAGCCATCTATAAACTCAAGTCCCCCTTCATACACTTTTCCCTTGGACTTAACCCCCTTCTTGAGTTGGAAGCCACTTTCTCAAGCTGTGAGCTTTAACATACCTTAACTCTCCAAGGCTCAGCATACATTTGTTCTCTTCATTGACATAAACATTCAAGTACAGAACTCTTCTTTTTTGACACCACCACCAAATCCAAAACCACAGCTGCCTATGTCCACTGTATGTTTTTCATTGCAATGTTGCCTGTACTGTTCCAAGGCACATTTAGTTTTGGTTAAGTACCTCAAGATTATCAGGCAAAGGTTGCTATAAGAATACACTCGATTTATTAGTAGGGACTTTTATATTTTTTACTACTATTAGTGAAACTAACTAAAATTCATTTACAATTAACTTTTAGTCTGTAATTTCTAGTTTTTCTAAATTTCTAGTTTTTAGTCCTGTAATTTCTCTGCTGAGAAATTAATCTCTGCTACCCTCATTCCTGTCCATAATGCATACTATGCTGCTCAATTAATTTCTCTTTTATCAGTACATAATTTTCTCACTAGCATACCCAATCAGGACATTATCACCTGCTAAATAACTAGCTCACTTTTCCTCTAACCTCCCCTTTTCACATCTTCTCACAGACTACCAGTCAAATACTTTTTACATTCTTTCTTTCCCTTTATATTCTAGTCTTTAATTCCACTTTGCACGTTACAAAACAGGCCACCTACAATCAATCCATAACAATGTGATCTTTCTAATCAGTAACCCCTGTGCCAGCAACCTGATCTCTGTTTCTTTACAACCCCAACCAGGTAATGAATTTACAGATATAGTTTTGTAGCAGGTTGATCCTCTTTTAGTCTCTGTCTTTCTAGCAAAAGGTGTTTCCTATTCCAGAAAGTTGATTCTGTGCTTTCTACATAGGCTCCCACAAAATATTGATTCTATTTCCTGTAACCCATTAAAACTGACCCCATTTCAGAGTCCCTCTAGAACCTTTTTTCTCCCCATTCCAGAAGAGAGACACATTCTGTTTGTGTAGCAGTAGCTTCAAGAGAAAGATTGTGATCTGCAAAACAGAAGACACTGCAAAGGGATTATATTGTGACTCTGTTCCCTTTACTGTGGTGGTGGAGTGAAACTAGGGCAAAGCTGAAGACAGCTTGATTTATCTCTTTTTAGTTATGACAACCCACATTCCTACTGTATTCCTCTGCATTAATTATTTTTGAATGTTTCAGGGAAGCCAAGAAGGCTGGCACACAAAGATTTGACTAGATCACATGCACTACATTACTTGAATTTGAGCTTGTAACACTACCACCAAGCTATAAACCAAACTCTGAACTTGTGTCTCTGACACTCTAGTGTCATGCTGTAGTAAGTATAGTTACGGGGAAGTGTGTGTTATCTCAACAGAGATGGAACAATGGAGATAAAAGGGCAAGAAACCGATTTCCAGGAGGATTAAGCAAGTCTCATTTATTTCAGCTGCCTTTGCAAGTGCTTAATACTCATAAATCAGGCCTTAAAAGTAACTCAACCAAGGCCACAATGAGAATTATGTCAGACCTGAAATTAATATAAAGGGATCTTTGATATCATCCTGATACAAAAAAACCCACAAACACACATCTCTCTCATCTGGAACCTGTCAGTTTGTTATCTCAGTCTCTAAAGTTTTACTAAGGCAACAAAACTGCTGCAAACTCTGCCCAAAAATGTAGGCTTCAGTGCTCCCAGGCATGGGACACACCTATATCCATAAGCTGAATCTCGCTGGGTACTGCATCAGATATGTTTTTACAGTACCATTTTACCAGTATACATGAAAAGTCCAGACTTTTTCAGTGTTACTCAGATTCTTGAGCAAAAATGTAGCAAATAAAACCCACACATCTGATCTGTGTTAAAAAAGAAGGCTTGATGTTTTTGTCCTGGCCCACATCTGCATTTTTCTAATATAAGAACAGACAAATCTGTTCTGGAATTATTAGGCAGAAATAAGTCTGACTGAATTGAGGTTTTGATGGCACTTTTGTACTGGGAAACATTGGGGCCTAGATTTCATCAGTGGATGCAAAACAGTTTTACTTGCTTTTTATTTATACCACGTTAGGTCCATGCTTTTGTGTCACTGTGACACCTGACAGGCTGGGTCTTGACTCTGTGTGTGTTTGAAAAGGAAAGGTGGAATCAGAGTCACTTCCTATATCACTGGTATAATTTGCAGGCCTGAGACTGGAGACACTTTGTGAGAGAACGAGAAGATGCTCCTGCTTGGCTCCCATAAGAACGATAATAGCCGCTTGTCTACGCGCGCACTAAACTATATCCTATCCTATCCTATCCCATCTCTCCCCTCCCCTCCCCAGTCCTTGATACAACTACCGAGCAGGAGGAAAAAAAAGGTGCCGACCAGAAAATACTCAAAGGGCGGGGCTGGGCCAGGCGTGACTTTGTGTAAAGCTGAATCCGGAAGGAGAGGTGATGATGCCATTTATTCTTCCCCCACTTCCTCATGTAGTCTCTTTACGGCTGAGAGCTCTCGCGAGATCCCTATTGGCGCCGTGATCTCTGTACGAGAGCGGTAGCGGCTAGTAAACACTCTCTGAGGGTTGGTGATGGCTCCTGGTGGTGTTAATTAGGCCTGCTTGTGGCGATTCCCGCCAGACTTTGCCTCGTGTTGTGCTGGCTTGGAGAGCTTACGGTTCTGTTTGTGTGATTACGGGGTACACTTGGGGAGTAGACGAGGATTGGGTCAGGTCTCCTTTACCTCTCCGCGCCCTTCTGAGCGAGGCCTGCGGGCGGGGAGGCTCGTGTCTGTTCGGCGGGAATCGAATAAACCTGCTTCCATTGAGCTGAACAAAGAAGTGAGGGAAACGTCCGTTCTGTTTTCCGTTATCACGCACTCGGAGAACAAGATCTCCCATTCACCACGGGTGGCTGAGCTAGCGGAAGGCGCGCGCCATGTGGATCCAAGTTCGTACCATAGACGGCACTGAGACCCATACTATTGATGATCTGAGCCGTCTCACCAAGATTGAATGTTTGCGGGAGCACATC
>NW_010528700.1:0-206 GCF_000687285.1 Phaethon lepturus | reverse complement strand
GATGACCTGAGCCGTCTCACCAAGATTAAATGTTTGCGGGAAAAGATCCAGAAGCCCTTTTGTGTGAGCCCCAACCGCCAGCGCCTCTTCTACCGGGGCAAGCAGGTGAGGTGGAGACCTGGTGGGTAGGGGTGGAGGGGAGCTTCTCTTTTATGTCATCTTCCCGTTATTATGTTCTCATCTCTGTGACTGGATGTAGAGCTCCT
>NW_010528699.1:0-3190 GCF_000687285.1 Phaethon lepturus | reverse complement strand
TTTTTCCTTTTGCCTCAGCTTCTACAGGAGTAGAGAGGGAGAGAGACACAGAGAGGGAGAGACAGAGAGAAACCAGCAATCTTTAAACTCGAGCTTTTTTTTTCCCCTTCCCCTCTTTTTTTTTTTCTTTCTTTTTGTAACGATGTGCTAAAATCTCTCCTGCAAACCGGTAAGTACAACCTTTCTGGATCCTCTTGTTTCCGCCTAGGGTCAAAGACACCCCCTCTTCCAAAAAGAAGATATTATAACCCTCTTTGTATATTTTTTATTATTTTTTATTACAGTCTTTGCAGAAGAGAAAGAACTTAAGTGGCTAATATTTTGCAAAGGAGACAGAGAGACTGATACTGCAATATAGCTCTCATCTTTCTCCCTTCTTCCCAATTAGATGCTGGGGTTTAATTGCAGAGGGTATTTCTCTTTTCATGCTTTCAAGCATCTCCTCTTTCCCACAGGGGAGGGTTTCATTTGCAAGTTGATCCTAAGGATTTCTGTTCCTCTGGAATTTCTCTCTGCTAAACGCATCTTTTGCTCTTAAGTTTGTGGTTGGGGGGCAAAATTTTCTAGTTCTTACGCGAGGAAGGCAAAAAGGACCTTTTCTATTGAAAGATTAAGACTAAAAGCAGCGATCGCTCTAAATAATTCTAATGGGCATTTCAGTGATTCAAGGAAGGCTGCATCACCACCGTTATTATTACCATCCTTAGCATTTCTCTGTGCCCATACATTTAAAATCTCTGGTGAAAGGAAGGGTGAAACCATATGTTGAAGGAGCTGCATCTCATTAGTGCAGTATTATTTTCATCTGACTGGAGAAGAATGGTGTCTTCATTCGGAAACATATTTAGTAGGATAGATAATTTATCAGCTGGTAAGTGTCAAGGTATTTTTTCTTCCACTTTCAGCTTTTTAACCGGGTCTTCTGCTTGGTTCTGGGCGTGCAAAATACCCTAATCCAAGGCAGGCTGAGTGTTTCAATCCTAGGTGCCTCTTGAGCTGTCACTTCCCTTTAGATCTGCTGATCGCATGGGCATGTGCTTTAGAAAGATTAATCATCTCTAAATGCTTTAATCAGCTAAAATGACTAGTATGTGATATGTATTTATCTGATAGTATACCAGTTGCATTAATTCATTGGCGCGTTTGAACGGGGAAGAAGATTTTCTTTTAAATCAGGGTTGTTAACCTTTTACTATTTTAAAGATACTGTGGGGTTTTCTGAAAGGAACTGTTTTGCCAGGGACATCAGCAAACCTTGCACATTCCTTTGAACTTACGTATGGAATATATTGAGCCGGGAGGGAGAGAGATTCAAGGACTGAGATTCAGTAACTTTGGGAGTTTGCATGTATGAAAGATGTAGTGCGACACTGGAGAAATCTGCCCACTGGTATTTCCCCCTGTAGTCAGATGCGGGCTGTCATGGCTACAAAGCCAAAATTGCAAAGTATGAAATACATATAGTTCTAAACACTGGTGGAAAACATGTAAAGACGCAACACGTTCAGCCTGTGTGCTCATATTGCTGTGTGGTCTGCATGTGCTGTCCTCTCTATAGGTGGCATTTACCAAATGGGGGGATGAGGGAGGCTGATATGGCGTGATTAAACCTTCTAATATCTCTTAAGTATAAATCAGGGCAAGGCTCGCCCATCCGACACCCCTAGAGTCGGTTGTGAACGTCTGCCCAACAATTGCTGAACTTTCCAGGAGCCTAACACAAGTCTAGCAGGTAGGGGCTTAAGGAAAAGGAGCGGGGCAGGACAGAAATACTGAAATCTGCATTTTTCTTCCCGTTGCAGTTTTGTAAACATCAACAAATGATGAAACCTTCCACGGCAGAGACGCTTCATAAAGGAAGGATGTTGTGGATAATTCTTCTAAGCACAATTGCTCTAGCATGGACTACACCAATTCCCTTGATAGAGGACTCAGAGGAACTCGATGAGCCCTGCTTTGATCCATGTTACTGTGAAGTGAAGGAGAGCCTTTTCCATATACATTGCGACAACAAAGGATTTATAAATATTAGTCAGATAACAGAGTCGTGGTCGAGACCTTTTAAACTTTACCTGCAGAGGAATTCCATGAGGAAATTGTACACCAACAGTTTTCTTCACTTGAACAACGCTGTGTCTATTAACCTTGGGAACAATGCACTGCAGGACATTCAGACAGGGGCTTTTAATGGGCTCCGAGTTCTGAAGAGGTTGTATTTGCACGAAAACAAATTGGACATTTTCAGAAACGACACTTTCCTGGGTTTGGAAAGTCTAGAATATCTGCAGGCAGATTACAATGTCATTAAACGGATTGAAAGCGGGGCATTTCGAAACCTAAGTAAATTGAGGGTCCTTATCCTAAATGACAATCTTATCCCCATGCTTCCCACCAACTTATTTAAGTCTGTGTCCTTAACCCACTTGGACTTGCGTGGGAACCGGCTAAAAGTCCTTTCGTACCGCGGGATGTTGGACCATATTGGCAGGAGCCTGATGGAGATCCAGCTGGAGGAGAACCCGTGGAACTGTACATGTGAGATCGTGCAGCTGAAGAGCTGGCTGGAGCGCATCCCCTACACCGCCCTGGTGGGGGACATCACCTGCGAGACCCCCTTCCACTTCCACGGGAAGGACCTGCGGGAAATCAAAAGAAGCAAGCTCTGCCCTATGCTGTCCGACTCCGAGGTGGAAGCCAGCCTGGGCATCCCTCAGCTCTCGTCCAGCAAGGAGAACGCGTGGCCTACGAAGCCTTCCTCCATGCTGTCCTCCTTCCATTTCACTGCCTCCTCTGTTGAGTACAAAACATCCAATAAGCAGCCCAAACCCACCAAGCAGCCCAGGGCACCCCGGCCTCCCCCGACATCCCGGGGCCTGTACCCCGGGCCGAACCAACCGCCCGTGGCTGCCTACCAGACCCGGCCCCCCATCCCCATCATCTGCCCCACCGGGTGCTCTTGCAGTTTGCACATCAACGACCTGGGCCTGACAGTCAACTGCAAGGAGCGGGGGTTTCACAACATCTCTGAGCTCCTGCCCAGGCCCTTGAACGCCAAGAAGCTGTACCTGAGCGGGAATTTGATCCAGAAAATCTACCGCTCCGATTTCTGGAATTTTTCCTCTTTGGATCTCTTACACCTGGGGAACAACCGGATCTCCTATGTGCAGGACGGGGCTTTTATCAACCTGCC
>NW_010528698.1:2153-2454 GCF_000687285.1 Phaethon lepturus | reverse complement strand
TGGTATGCGTGATGGCATATGGTGATGGGGACGGGGACTCCCGGCTCTGCACCCCCTCCCCGGCACAGCCCCCTTCCCCAGCCCAACCTGGGGAAGGCACAGAGGGGCAGCACCTCCATCCTCCCCACTCCGCTGGTGTGGGGTTTGCCCCGTGATGTGGTGGACCCCCGGGTACCAGCTCCTCTGCCCCAGGCAAAGCCCTGCTCCCGTTGCAGCTACGAAGATTTCTACCTCTCCTGCTCCCTCAGCCACGGTGGCAAGGAGCTGTGCAGCCCCCTGCTCACCAGGAAGACCCATGTCT
>NW_010528698.1:1769-1980 GCF_000687285.1 Phaethon lepturus | reverse complement strand
TCTCCGCGCCTCTCCCTGATTTTTGGGTGCTGGAAGCTCTTGTGTCATGCCCAGGAATAGCACCGGCCCCAGCGCCAGCCCTGCCCTCCCCAGACCTGCGTGTTTGCACCCAGGAAAGGGGATCTGCTCCAAAAATAGCCCCGGGAGCAGGCAGGGAGGCTTGCTGAGCCCTCGCCACGCCTGGCATTCGCAGTGGCACAGGGAGGTGGGG
>NW_010528698.1:1161-1366 GCF_000687285.1 Phaethon lepturus | reverse complement strand
CTGACCCCTCGCCACGCCTGGCATTCGCAGTGGCACAGGGAGGTGGGGATGGGAAGAGGATAATTTTAGAAGGTGCCGGTGCCCCCCAAGGACAGGCACCGAGCGGCCGGCGAGACGGCGGAGAGTAGAGTCGTGCCGGTCGCCTCTGCAGGACAATCCCCTGTCCGTGCTCACCTGTGGGTGGGATGTAGCTGCCACCCTGGGC
>NW_010528698.1:0-564 GCF_000687285.1 Phaethon lepturus | reverse complement strand
CCTGGGCTGGGTGACCACCCCCCTCTTCAACTTCAGGCAGTATGTGGGGTGTCCTGCCGTGGTGGGCACAGCGAGGGACCATGCCAGCATCCCCAGAGTGGGGCAGGAGGGTCCCCAGCACTGTGGCTCAGCATGGGGACAGCAGCGGTGACACCCTCCTGCCCCATCACAGCAGCCCGAAGTGCCAGGCTCTCACCCCGCCTTCTCCTTCAGGGTCCTGACCTGTGGGCGAAAGCTTCTGGGCTTGTGGCCAGCAACCCAGGACAACTCCAGAGCCAGGTCGAGTGCCCCCAACTTCAACCAGCCTGACAGCGTCATCCTGCAGGTGTGTCCCGGCAGCGGGAGGTCCCGGGGGACACACACACGCACGTGGCCTCCACTTACTCTCTGCCTCTGCCCCAGATCGACTTCCCCACCTCTGCCTTCGAGGTGAAGTTCACCAGCCCGCTGGCGGCTGAATTCAGCCCCAAGTACGAGTTCGGCAGCCTGGGGGAGGAGGACCAGCGCAAGCTGCGGGAAGTGATGCAAAAGAAATCACTCTACTGGTAAGTAGCTCGGGGCAGG
>NW_010528697.1:9638-10362 GCF_000687285.1 Phaethon lepturus | reverse complement strand
CGGGTAGGCGGGGGTTGCGGGGCTGCAGGAGGGATGAGCCGAGAGCTGGAACAAGCTGCTGCTGGATGAGCAATTGGGGCTGCTCCAGCAGCGGGAGGTGGAGAATTTATAGGTCCTCTTGGTTTTTGCTTTTCTTTTAAATGCTGGTCCCCAGGGCGGAGGCTCTTTTGTCTGGCAGCTCTGCAGAAAGCACTAAAATCTGTGGCGGAGCAAGGTTTAGACCTGCCTGTCTTCAGCATCTCATTAACAGGGCTGCAGTTAAGGGCTGTCGTTAGTCGGGGTCCAGGCAGGTCTCTGCTGAGTGTTGCCTCTGTCAAATTGCTTTTCTGTTCGGGTAGTCGGGATGAGAGAGGCCTCTCCTTCATCTTAGGGGTCCTTGTGGCACCCACCGCTCCGTGCCCCTGGTCTAGGGCCAGTCCCTTGCAGGGAAGGGGCGGTTCTAAGCGCCGCTGGGCACCGCGGACGTATTTACCTTTCCATGCTAAAGCTACAAGGCTGTGGAGACCCCGCGGCCCCTCGTCACACGCTCCCCCGCCGAAGGTGCAGAGCTGAGTGAGACGTGACAGCCTGCGAAAGCAACCGCTCCTCCGAGCCCCTCGCAGAATGCGGAGCCCATTAACAGACGCAAAACGTGTCGCTTTGAGAAGCTCCTGGAGGAGCATCACGAGCGAGCGAAGGTTCATCCCAGCCGCGGCTTCACGGGGCTGGGGCCTCCTGTGTGCGA
>NW_010528697.1:6718-9604 GCF_000687285.1 Phaethon lepturus | reverse complement strand
CGGACAACGCCCTGGACCTTTTGGTGGCCGGGTGCTGGGGAGGCGCGGGACGGCTGCTCCCTGGGAGAAGCCTCTGTTGGGCACCCAAGGGCTGAAGGGAGCAGAGAATCTGGGGCGACTGTCAGGCAATTCGGGAGGGAAAGATGAGTGGGTGATGGGAGGGCAATCCTGAATGCCAAGAGAAATGGCGAGTTCCTTGTTTCTGAGGTAAATTAAAACCAAACGAGAAGAAATGCCTGGCTGAGCCGGATGAAGCGTGTACCCCTTAACAGGGCTGCGTAGAGCTTGTTTCTCCCTTCAGGAGCATCAAAGCATGAAAAAATAAACTAACAAAAAAGTTCCCGACATTTTGAAACGAGGTAAGGTTATAGTTCAAAAGCCATCCGATCCACAGGGAACAGTGCAGAGGGACCCTGTGCCAGCCGCCCTTTCCCCTCGCGTGCCAGCAGCCAGCGAGCACCGCAGCTACCCAGCGCGGGCCGGTGCCACGCCAGCAGCGTGCTGTCAGGGTGACATCCCGAGGATAAACGAGTCCTGTCCCTTCCCGGGCAGGCCCCTGAGGTCCCCGCGCAGCCCCGGCAGCATCGTGGCCGAGGAGCACTGCTGCCTGGCTCTGCCTGTTCGTGCAGGTGCTGCTTGCAAGGGTTCTTAACCTGATCTTGCTCTTAAAATCTGTACTCGTGCTTTGGGAGAGTGGTGAGACTACTGCACAGCGTCCCTACCAAGAACGAGCCTGATGCCGTCGTCTCCTGGGTTGGGAGCGATAGGACGAGGGGAAATGGCCTCAAGTTGTGCCAGGGGAGGTTTAGACTGGATATTAGGAAATATTTTACTGAAAGAGTGGCCAGGCATCAGAACAGGCTGCCTGGGGAGCTGGTGGAGTCACCATCACTGGAGGTGTTCAAAAAACGTGTAGACATGGCACTTCAGGACACGGTTTAGTGGGCATGGAGGTGTTGGGTTGACGGTTGGACTTGATGATCTTAGAGGTCCTTTCCAACTTTAATGATTCTGTGATCTTCTGTGGCAGGACCTTCTGGACGTGTTTTGCATGGCACCTCCTTTGCCAGCTGTGCACTGCATGGGCTTCTCCTCTACGCAAATTTTACAGTCGGGAGAGCAGAGATAGGCAGAAAATAGCATGGCGTGCTGCGGTGCTGTGTACTGCAGCCGTCAGAAACACATCTGACGCTCTGCTTTAGTCTTTCCCCCTATTATTTGCCTCCATCCCCCACCTCATCTTTCCCTTTGCAGAGGAGGGGGAAGCTGTGCCCGACACGCGGCTTTCTCGCCCGCTGGAATAAGAGAGCAGGTAAAACCGGGTTCTGGCACAAGGGCCACACCGACAGATCTGCTGTGGCCCGGCTCCTCTCAGGCGAGCCCACGGAGTGCTGCCTGCTTGCCCGCTGCCTGCCGGAGGCCTGCCCACGAGGCTCGGGCTCCCGGCTGCACCCTCCCCGCGGCGGCAAGCGCAGCTTTATACTGTCCGTCACGGACCGCTGGGTTTTCCTCCTTGCTGGCCACCGAAAGGCGGGTCACCCAACGCCAGACCCCCTGCACAGCTCTTCGAAAGGCGGGTCCCCCAACGCCAGACCCCGTGCACAGCTCCCTAAGGGGAGCTGGGGCCTCGCACCGTCAGCACGGCTGCAAAACCGCCTTGGGGTTAAATCGTCTTCACAATGACCGGGTTTCATAAATATCTAGTTATGCCCAGCGCTAACGTGAATTAATTTGTGCAGGATAAAGCCTTTATGGCGGTAGGTGCTGCCTTGGCTTCCTAGAAATAGAGATGCTTTCTCCACGAGCACGGGTGCAGAAATCCTGACTTTCAGAGCCCTCCCCAGCCCCGAGAGGCCTCGCGGCGGGTTTGTACACCTTGCTGCAGTTTAGCTCCAGCCGACGGGCGCGTAGAGCTGAGCTGGGGCCGGTCGCTCTGCCGACAGCGCGGTCCCGGAGCCAGCACCCAGCTCGGCTCCCCACCCCGGGGGCCGGCCCCACATCTGGGAGATGCTGCGAGCTCAGAGATGTATCAACTGATCCGAGCCGTTTAATTCTGTTACTCACAAGCTCTGAATAGCTGCTTTAGACACCCTTGACCTTCTGCTGCAGAACAGATCAAAGCAAATCTCTCTGTAGTGATACGCTTTATCTGATTCAAAGGGGAAGCATCCAATGAAGTGCTTGTTTTGAAAACATTATTTTACGTTGTGCCCTATTAAATTGTTGACATGTTGCCCTCGGGCTATTTGGCATTAGTTATACTCAAATGCTATCTACAGCATTAATCTAATTTTGCCTTTCCTCATTTTTATTCCTTGATCTTCATATTACGCTGTTTAACAAATCTGTTCGGGCCAAAATTGTTTCAAGGCGGAGTTTGATAAGCCGGTGGAGAGGACCGCAGAGCCACACAGGAATGGTGCCTTGTGCTGGAATTCGGAGCAGCTTGGAGGGACCTGGCTGATCAAAACTCTGCTCCTTCCCTCCGTGGATTCAGGCTTCCCCCGGTCACGAGCTGTGCCGGGAGGGGTTTGTACCGTTGATGGATATTTGACTTTTGGGGTTAGTTCTCATGCCTCCTCCCTTTGAGGAGCTGCAGAAGGGGTGCGGCCAGGGCGGGCGCTTGGGAGCCCGGGCACGGAGCCCTGCGGCTGCAGTGGCACGGGCAGGGACAGCCCCGTCCCTGTGGGTGGCATTGCTCCATGGACGGTTGGTTGGTTTGCTCTTCTCCACAGCTTGCGGTACAGTCCTGGCGGGGTCACTTGCACATTTCAACAAATCCCCTGATGCTTCAGGGTTCAGGGGTGTTGGTGGTGCTCTTCACCCCTCCTGAGCCCTCCCAGTCCTATGCTTCGATGGCATTTTGCTGGGCTGCTGCTTCTGGAG
>NW_010528697.1:777-6687 GCF_000687285.1 Phaethon lepturus | reverse complement strand
ACTAGACCCCAGTTGCCATCTTGTTTGGTGTAAACCCATTAAGCCATCAGCAGGGAGAAAGAGGTTTCGGTGCCTTCCACAGGATTCGTGGGGGATTTGGGACGAGCGAGCCTTGCTGTGCTGCAAGCGCGCTCTCGCCTGCTCCCTCGCCGGACGCTCCGGCTCTTTGTTTGCACTGCAGCAGCGTCTCGATTGGAACCAGGTGAAAAAACGTGCTCAACAAAGCTCCCAGTGAAAAAAAAAATTGATTTAAAAAGTGTTTCATTTTGAAAAGGGGAAGAAAGCCTAAACAATCAGCGTTGTTAAAATTTTGCATCGCTATCTTTTTTTATGCAATATCACTTTTTTCCTGTGCTTACCAAAGCCGCAGCTTTCAGCAGCAATACATGGCTCCTGGGAAGCAGTTTTCATTAGGAGAGCATGGAAAAGCTCCACAGAAGTGGACCAGAGGTTTTCAAAAGGGAAAGAAGGCTTTTCATGAAATACTTTCCAAGTTTGTAGTCCTTTCTGGTGGGGTTACGGCAAATCCCCTTTGTGCTGGTGTCCCTACATGAGCAGAACGTGCAGCAATGAAGTCATCATCCCCGAAGAGCTGCAGCTGATAACATCTGCACATGGAATTCTCCAAATGACAACCTGCCGACCCTGTCAGTCCCTTTGAGAGCTTTAGACAAGGATCCTAGCAATTTTCCTAGGAGTGAAATACACGTTTATACTTTCTGTTGCTAGTAAACTGTCATGTGGATAAAAAAATAATAGCCCTTGACAAGATAAGAAGACTCAAGTTTTTGAAAAATCTTTTGGTGATATGAAGGGCTGAATGAAACCCCAACAAACTGGATGTGTTTAGCACCACCTCGTCTCTTTCTACATGTAAGCAGTTGAAAATATAGATGTAATTAAAAGGATTTGCAAAGCCAGCCTTATGCTACGGAGACTATTTTACATTATTTTTATAATGAACTTTAGTATTTATACTGTTGCACCAGGAATCCAAATAAATGTTCCTGGTTTATCTCTTTTGCGCCTCCCGTACATCGACTTTGGTTAAAGGCTATATTTATCAGTGCAATGCTAGCTATAAAAATAAAAGAAACAAACTACAAAATATACAGTGACGCTGAGTATTCCTTTAGGTAAGCGGGTACATATACAGCTCGTGATTCTGGGGGTGGTACCCACCTTCATTGCACATCAACAATATCATCTACAGTCATGGTCCAGTTTTGCAAAGGTTTATAAGACTCGAAAGCGATAGATAAACTTTTATTAGCTCTTACAGAAAAGCCTAAGTGAGATTCTCAGCTCCTCTTGACTTTCACTAGGAGTTAGGTGCCTTTTGTAAGTCTCACTAAATTTATACCTGTACCTCTAGAAGTCTAAACATCTTTTGAAAATCTAACAAACCCTCCCTGGCCTGTTATCATATAAACCAAAACTTGGTAGCCTGAAGGATGGGCAAGATATTTTGTAAGTAAGTGGAGAATTGGGTCCCTGCCATTAAGGTCACAATTCTGCAAGTATTTTTAACGTAAGCATATAAGAAAATTTATTTTATTGTATACCAAAAGCAAAGCATGTCTTGTAAACGGGTGAAGCTGCAGGACATCTGCAGCTGAGCAGGTGTTTGAATCTCGGTCAATGGACTCCTACGTCTATTCTCTAACCAAAAGACCAGCCTGCAAATAAGCATACAAGCCCAGCACCGAAGCTGCTTGGGAAGCCTGCTCCTCCCCGTCTGGCAAGGACAAACATGGGGAGGTGAGTTTAAATGGATTCCTCGGTGACCCTGCCTTCCCAATGGGAAAGAACAACGCGAGGCTGACGATAACTCTGCTTTTTTACAGATAAAATTCTTTGTCTGATGTGAAGGGAAAAGTGATGCTGCAGACACAAGAATGAAGATCAGATCCAAGACTAACAAACAAGCAAAAAGACCCCAGAAGAAAGAGTAAGGGGCTAGATCCCAAAGGCGCTATTAAAGATGATGGTTTAGATAGTCTCCAGCTCCACAGGTCTCTCCACACAGTAGAGTGCCAGAAAACGAAAAGGTACGTGTAAGGATCATTCTTCACTTTCCTTCTACTCTGCCTAATTCTGTAATGGTCCATGGTGAACGGTCCGTCGCTCTGCTCTTGAGGTGCTGGTACCGGCTGGGGTTGAGCATCATCTGCTATTTTCTCCAAACAATAAATTTGAATTCTCAAAAAGAATTTGGGTTTTGTCTGGCAGTTCCTACAGCTGCAGATTCGGACGGTCCCTGGTACCGGCTTTGCTGCAGCCCATCCACGTAGCAGGGAGCAGAGCAGAGTTCAGGCTCTTACAGGGCTGTGCAAGCAGCCAAATACATGCTTTTTTGGAAAGGAAAAGAAAAAAAAAAATGGTGGTAGAGTTCCTGGTTGATTTAAAAGTAAATCTTAGGGACCGAGACCAGAGTGCAGCTCTTTACATCTAGGTTTAAAACTAATTGATCGCCTTCCCCGAGCACACAGACCTGTCTTTATATTGAGCCCGTAAAGAAAAGTTCCCTGAAAGTCACTGGAGACAAATAATCCTTCAGGAGTCACTGCTGACATGGAATTATATTTTCAGTCATTTTTCAGTTGTGTGCGTCTCCATCCTGTCACATTAGTTTGCTAACACTTCCAATGCAACAATGAGACAAACAGAGCATTGTGCTGGTCCAAGCCAAACATTCATCTCTGCTTGGCACCGGTTCAACAGGCCTGTCAAAACTCCTCGCGAGCTGGCCAAAGCTCATTAACAGTGGTTGGATGCATATTTAGCATGGAAAAGAGCTTTACCCAGGGCTCTGAGTAATGTGGGGACTGAGCAGGCAGGGAAGAGGAGGGATGGTAGGAAGCAGCGAGGGGGCTGTATTCCTTGCAAAGTGTTTGTACCTAACGTTGGAATAAAAGGAAAATGTAAGTATCTATTGAGAGAACACGTTTCAAGGCAGTACTTTGTACAGAACAGAAGCGAACTGCAAAATCCCTGGGCCCGACGCCAACCTTAAATCTGTCTCAGAAGAGGCATCGATGTTATCGCTCCCCGATGTGCACGAACTTAGAAGGTTGGTCTCCCTGGAACGGGAGCAGATCTGCTGACCCGAGCCCTCCCTCCCAGCCCGCGCTCGGTGGGCTGGAGAGGTCTGGCTGCTCTCACTCGCACGCTGACTTCGCTGAGGTCAATGGAAGGATCTGATTTTTGGGAGCCCAGCGCAAGCCCGTGTAAACCACCCTGGGGTGCTGGCACGAGGCTAGCTCAGCCCTCGGCAGCCTGAGGTACCTGTTACAGCTGGTAAACCATTTCATCAAGAGGAAGGGGAGTGATTTAATTGCAGAGCCTGAACGTTTGAGCTGCCTTCTGGTGCTGAGCTGATGTCAAGGAAAGAATGATCGGGGTACGAGTGACACTTTCCAGCTTGTCCAAGACATTCCCGTGCCCTTGCTTCCCAGACTGTCCAGTTTCAGTAAGTCTTTGCAGCAGACGCCTCCATCTGCAGGAGTGCTGCTGGTCTGCAAAAGCAAATGGTCAAATATTAAAGAGATTTACCTCCAAACGTATATACGTGAGATGATAGAAGAAATCTTTTCTGATTTTATGTATCCATGCTTGTATACCAGTGTCCCAGGAAGTCTGAGAGGGTCTACTCCTAAACTCGTATCTAAAACTCCCAGCATTGCTCCAGTAGGTATTCACTCTTGGACAAGGAACAGCGAAAGACAAAAAACCTACGTGCTGCAGAAGAAAAAAAGAAAAAAAACTATTGCTGTTTAAGAAAGCTTTTAGTCTGTCTGCACTGAGATGATTCAATACGAAGGCAAATAATTAAGATGCTGGAATTGAGAAAACCTTTAAAAAAGATGATGAAAGAAGGCATTCATGGACTAATTAACAGACTGCTTGAAGCAAATGTTAACAATTAACTGATTGAGTATTTCAAGGTGTGGTTCATTTTAAACCTAGCATCTCTGATTGCTTACTTACTTTAACACTTGCATGCTTGCAAAAAATTGTTCTGTTCATTCAGCTTGTCTTCTCCCCCCACCTCTTTTTGCCCTAACTGTGAGTTCTTGAAGGTGCTTAGAGATGGTCCTTGAGCTGACGGTGTTGCCCATCCTGATCTGGGCAAGCGATTCCGGACCATCCAGGACTGCGGTCTCTGTGCCAGGGTCTGCCCTTGCCAAGCTGAGCATCTACTGAGATCTCTTTGGAAGATGCTGAGAGGTTGTTGCTGCTGGGTTGATTGTCATAACTGTCAATCAATTATCAATTCTTGAGTTTCAGTGTCTGTGATTTTAAAATGGGAATTACTTATGCGTAAAAGTGTAGAGAACTATCGGAACCGATTTGAAGTTTGCGAAAACTGAGTTCAGTCTTCCTTATCCATCTAAGACAAGACCTTAACGAGCATATCTGGGGGTTTGGCAATCTCCTGGATAAATGTGATGACTTCAGCTGGGTGGGAGGTGAAGCTGTGCCTGGTTGCAAGCGAAGGCAAGGTGGTTGTTTCACCCTGGATGTTAGCGCATCGTTCCTCTGGCTGACCCACCCACGGACGTGGTGGGTACTCTGTCAAGCTCACTGCTTCAAGTCTGGCTGGGAAAGGGTATCTGGCTGCAGGCAAGCATGGTCAGGTGAAGATGTGATCTTTTTTTTTTTTCTTCTCACATGGCATCACATCAGAACAGACTGTGGAGGAGATCTCTTGGAGGTCATCTAGTCCAGCCACCCTCAAAGGAAAAACTTCAAACTTGGATCAGGTCGCTCTAGTCTTGTAATCTTCCTCTTGCAAAGTCCCTTTTCTGCTGAGGGATAAGATCCTGTCTCGTTCCAGGCTTCGGGGAGTTAACAGGCTGTAATGTTTCATTTCCACAGACTGGAGAGGTGAGAGTTGAGAAGACATCCAAAGCAGGGTTTGCCTTATCTCTCTGGCCTTTGGGTGACTTATTTTCTCGCTAAGGGTGAGCATTGTTTTCTTTGCATGTAGTTACCTGACACACTTACCTGACACTTAATCACTGCTGGCCCGTGGTTGCTGTTTCGCTGGGTGTGCTCCACAAAAAGTGCCTTGGGGGTAGCAGTATTTGGCAAGGGCAAAAACCCTGCTGAGCTCAGGTTTATGAAATGCTTTCTTGCCCCCACTTCTCAAGGGGTTATTAATCGAAGGACTCCGGGCTCAAGTAGACTGTAAAAGCTGCCTGACACTGTGATTTATGAGATCTTAAAAGCGAGCGCTGCTTATCGGCCACCGAGCGTAGGAAGGGCCCCGTGTCTCCGTGCCGTGCCCGCAGGATGGAGCGTGGCTCCGCAGCGAGGGCGGCTTGGGAATTCGGCTGTGGGGATGGTCCAGGCACCCGAGGGGCTGGACCACGCAGAGCAAGAGGGAGCGAGCAAGGGTGCAACTGCTGATGGACGGCACTACTGCTGCCGGTGCATCTGTAAGGGGAGGGTGTGCAGGGGTGCCCAGCTGCAGCGTGCTGTGTTTCGGACCTAAGGGCTTATTCCTCAGGAGTATTTTCCATCTGCAGCATTTGGGAGTTTCTTCATTTCTAAAGTCTCTGTGTTGTCTGGAGTGACTCAGAAAGCATGGCCCCAACACAAAATTGTAATTCTGGTTTGTTTTCATTTTTCTCCAGCTGACAGAATGGCTGAAACACGTTCCTTCTCAAACCTGGCTGTTGAGATTAAAATCTGTTTGGAAACCTGTTTGATTAATTTTTTTTTTTCCCCTCAGCATCTTCAGACCAATTATTCCTCTGAAATCACAGGCATCTCGATTGCTCCCTTCCAGCACTAGCAGAAGCTGCAACCGGCGCTCGGTCGCAAGTGGCAGCTCGTTGAGAGCTGTGCCTGTGTTCCCGTCTGCCGCTGCTCTGGGGCTCGCTCCTCCGGACGTCCCTCTGG
>NW_010528697.1:0-714 GCF_000687285.1 Phaethon lepturus | reverse complement strand
GCCGTGACTCACGGCGTTTCCGCTCCGGCTTCCCCAGCCGGGACCGGGTTTCTCAGCCTGCGGGGAGGCAGGGACGTGTTTGACAGCTCTGTAGTCAGATGCTTTTGTGACAAGCTCGTTCTTAGCAGCACCAGGTTCAAGGTTGTTTTTTAATGTATTATAAATTAAATTATTTCTTTTTTTTTTTTTTCCCCCCCTTGGGGTTGAAGCATCTTAGTGTGCTATGAAAGTAATGTCTCATGACTAAATACTGTTCTTCCACAGTAGATGCCATAGCGTGGAGCTGCTGGCTCCGGCACAACGTCTGTTAAGGATCTAGTGATTACAGCTAACAGGTTTTTTCACCTTAAATGAGGTTTCTGTACACTTAAATGAGGTTTCTGTAAACTAATCTACATCTGCATAGTTTTGTTTGTGGTCTTCCAGGTGATGAGGGAAAATGTAGCTGCAAGGCTTTGATCTCCAACGCACCTTTATCCCAAACCACTGTTGAGCCGCCTAATCGTACAAGATGCAAAATAAAATCTGTGTTAAAGTAGCACTTGGATTTTTAAGTAGACTTAGTTTTGGAGTTAAAATAACAAAATACAAAGGATACCAAAAGGTACGGTTCAAATACTGTTAGCTTGATTGTGTTGCATATCCTGTGTATTTTTTATGACGTGAACCTAAGACACACATTTTACCAAAAAACCCTGGGTTTAATATTGGGTT
>NW_010528696.1:2536-2818 GCF_000687285.1 Phaethon lepturus | reverse complement strand
TAGACTCTCCACAACTGCAAGACCGGGGGAGTCAGGGCGTTGATGGAGATGGGCAGCTGTAGAAAGAGGCTTTCATTTGTTGCAGGATATTTTTTTTCCGTCATTGGGCTCTCCACCCCACTTCTCTGCCCCCGAGCTGCCTCTTGCTCGCAGAGACTCCCAGACTTTTTGTTGTGTAAGCAGAGAGCTTATCTTCTCCAGTGCTGTATGCTCTCCCGTCCCTCAGCCCTTGCAAACTGGGCAGCGCTGGTCGGGCAGGGATGGGGAGCTCAGCAGTGGTGG
>NW_010528696.1:0-2505 GCF_000687285.1 Phaethon lepturus | reverse complement strand
CTGAACCGCAGGGCAGGAAGAGCAGAGCTGTGTTCCTCAGCTGAGGACTGGGTTTAACTAACATGCTCTCCCTACTGCCGTGTCCAAACTAAACTTGTTCTAGCCCAGACCTCTAACTCTGAAGAGAAGCAGATTGCCTTTAATAATGGCCTCACCTTTATCTGTGTGTGTCACTAACACAAGTAGTGACATCTTTTTTCAAAGCTGAGAGAGTATTTGTTTAATACATGTGAAAATATACTGTGTCTTGAAGAAAGCTTTTAGAAAACATTAGGGAGACCCTTGATCCCAGACGTGTGCAGAGACCTTGGCTGAAATTTCAGTTTATTTCCCTTCACAGGGCTTGGACAGCAAAGTTTCATCAACTTTGTTTCACCTACTTCCATGCTTCTGCCTTGCAGAGGTGTTCAGGAGGGAGGGGACAAAGCCTGAGTAATATTTCATTAAAGTCAGTCTAAAGCCTGAAGACTAAAAATTATTTATGTCTTTATGGCTTACTTATACAAAAGTAACTTTGGGCTCTTTAATCTACAGGTTTTTTCTCTTTCATCACTGATTTGTGACAATATTTCTCTTAAATGCTATTTTATCTGCTATACATATCTCCACTAATCTAGTTTAGCCTAAAGGAGGATGTTTCCGTAAGTAAATTATAATCATCTTGCCAGAAATAAATTGAGCGGATGTGTAGCCAACTGGGTGAGACTGTGGCTTAGTTCCTGAAAGAAGTAGTTGAGAGAAGGGAAGAGACCAAACTAACTGACTGAGTTTAAGCCTTGCAATGTGATAACTGAGGTCATCGGCTCCATGCCCTGCCGTGTTCCCAGGAGTCGGTAACTTTGGACTTTGGCCATTTCTGTATGGTCATGTGTTAATACGTTATATTTTGTCAAAGTGCATTTCCCTAGGGCTTGTTTCACCTCTGTGACAATATGTTTGGTTAGCAGTTCACAGAACTGCACTGGGCAGGTCAAAAAAGAAAGCGAGGAGGAGGTAGTTGCCAGTGCTGTGAACCTGCATTACTTCTGAATGTGCTAGATGAATCATTTCAGACTTCCTGACCTTATCACCTTAGTTCTGGCCACGCGGTGGTTTGAAGAGACACCCTTCCCCAGCTTCCTCTCTCTCTTTCCAATTTTGGATTCTGGCTGGGGGAGGGAGGGCATCTTCTTGCTCAGCATATCGCAGCTCTAACCTCAGGCCTGCTTTCTCTTTCCTGCTTATCTTCTGTCCTTGAGAGCCTGCCCCAGACCTCTGCTGGGAAAGGCTGGACTTGACAAGTGTTTGCAAGAACCACGGCCTCCCATGGGAGCAGGGGATGCATGAATTACTATGTCTGCACAAGGCCACACTCCCAAGGCTGTTTGCTTTAGTTATATTACTGATGCTCTTCAAGCTTCTTTTACATTTTGAATAGCAATATTAAAATCTGGGCAACCTGGGGGAAAAAATAACAACCTCAGAGTTAGCAAGTGAGCTGTTTGAATTATTCACCAGCTACACGTGTCTCTTGACCTGCTGGCCACCCAGATGGAGCCCTAGATAGCTGATAGTGGTGATCTAAGTATAAAGTAGCTGCTTTGGATTTGTTCTGCGCGTGTGTGGACAAAAGGTTTCTGTGGTCTTCAGGTGTCAGCTAGAAACCTTTGGTTAGAGACCTGTCAGCAGCACTGGCTGGGACTGCCTTTCCTGTTTCTGTGCTTTTCAGTTAAAACCTGGTCTCTCTAAACCTGCCAAAAATAAATAGGACTGCCAAGGATTAATTGGTGGTTAAACTGTAACAGGCTTAAAATTGGTGAAAGATTTAAATGTGTAGTATCTTTTCCAGTACTTATGTCACCTTCAGTGAAATTAACTTGCAACCATGTAAGTTGCAAATGGAGCGAGCTGCTAATTGCTGTAATGCAAATATAGCATGTATCTGTGCTGAATTTGTTACTCATTAGAGGATGAAGGGCTTTGCATTCCTCCATTCCTCTTGTGTAGGTGTTCAGTGAATTTTAGGCCGGCATTATGTCAAATTGGTAAAAAGTCATGCGTGCTTGTAACTTAGCAGAGCTCTCGGGATAAGTTTCTATTCTGAAAACTGAGTGGCTCCTGAATACGTTTTTTAAAGCTTAGAGTACAAAGTGAATTTATAACCGGAATCTGCCATTAGTACAGAGCTGTAACAGTTCAGGGTTATCTTTGTCCAGAGCAAAAGAGATTGTGCCTTTTAATATTTAATGATTTGCAGATGGTATGTTAAATACAGCTGAAGGGGTGACAACTAATGACATTAGATTTCCTTCACTTATAGTCTTTGGGAGGTGTATATCTTGAGCTTTTCTGGGTTTAAGATTTTGCTGGTGTAGTCTTGGCAGCATCCCTGTGCAGCGGAGGTACGGCTTATGCCCATGCATTGGGTTTGCGTGGCAAGGTTTTAGTAGCCGGGGGCCTGCAGGGGTGGCTTCTGTGAGAAGCTGCCAGAAACTTCCCCTGTGTCACACAGAGCCAATGCAGCCG
>NW_010528695.1:316-863 GCF_000687285.1 Phaethon lepturus | reverse complement strand
CCACCGCCCCTCGCCCGGCCGCCCCGCTGACGGCCCTCGCGCAGCCGTCCGGTTCGGGCTGTACGCGCTGCTTCAGGAAAGAAAATTCTCCCTAGTGGTACAGACCAGCACGAGAGCGCTCTGCTCGGATCTGTGGGGGCCCAGCCCCAGGGGTACATTTTCAAGAAAGAGGTTCTCATAAGAGAGGCGTTTTATTTTATGGAACCGCCAATTACTGGCTCTGGCCACTGAGTGCAGCAGAGTCGTATTTACTGCTGTAAAAGTGATGCCTCTCATATTCACAGGATAGTGCAGTCTTTAAGTGCAATAGTTCTAGGGTTAATTCAATCAGCAGTATTTAAATCATGACTGATGAAATATTAATTCTGGAGAACAACCACGTGCTGATTTACTCTGAGCTACTAACACTGACTAAAGGTGATTTTCCTGTCTCGCTCGTGCTACTGTTTCTTCACAGTACACAGCTTAATAAAGACCCAGAAATCAGAAACCCACAAAACCTCCCGTACGTCCAGACCGTGACTCTCTCGGTCATCTTCAGAGATCT
>NW_010528695.1:0-285 GCF_000687285.1 Phaethon lepturus | reverse complement strand
ACTCTCTTCAAGACCCCTGCCACTCTCTCATTTCCGATCATTTCAAATCCGGCTCAATAAAAGCCATCCGAGACAAAGGACATGAATACTGATGGCAAGTTTTGCATCCAAATTGTGTCTCAATCAGTCAATTCTAAAGAGAGCACAAGTCTCTCGTCCAGCTTCGGGCTTCTCCAAGGACACCGCAAAGTCCAGGCGAGTCTGCTGCTCGCTACCTCCCCTCCCGAGGGCCTCGGGAGATGGCGAGGGAGGGTGCCCGGCTCCCACGGCACCCGCGCCAGCCCC
>NW_010528694.1:566-2535 GCF_000687285.1 Phaethon lepturus | reverse complement strand
AAGCTGACTGAGGGAGCACTCGATCCCCTCAGGCAGGAGGGTTCATGCTGCAGCGAGCATGTTTCTTGAGCAAGTGCGCGGGTGGCCCTTCCATACGGCATCGCGTTACCCGCATCCATTAAACTCCTCCACCCGGAGCAGTGATCCGGCGTGACCAGCGAGGCACCCGTTCAGTAGCGCTCTGCGAGCTCTGCCCGGCTCCCGGCTCCGGGGAGGCTGCCACAGCGTCACCCCCCGGCCATGCCCCCGCCGTGGGGACGGACAAGACCGGTGCTGCCAAACCAGACAGCCAGAGCTCCCAACCGCCTTTCGGAAAGGGGAAAAAAGGGGTTTTTTTTAAAAAAAGAAGTCCAAGTCGGCTCGGTGCTGGCACTGCCTTTGAACCCGACGTCTCGCTGCAGCCGGTGACAGCTCCGCAACGCGAGCGGTGGCAGCATTCGCGAACTATTAGTGTTAAATTATTCCAACAAAAGCAAGCCTTGATGCTGCGTTGCGGCTGATAACTTGAGGATGTGTTTGAAACGGATAAAAGCTTTGCCTTCAAAGGCTGGCTCCTCTTTCGGGTGAGACACACCGCTGAGCGAATTAACCATTCTTGTAACAAGCGCATCATTCTAGAGGCTAATTAGCAAGCGCCGGGGCTCATGATTTGGTAACTGTACATTAAAAAAAAAAAAACAAGAAAAGGATTTTGTGTTTTCTTGATGCCCAGCGGCAAGCCTTGAACGTCGCCGTGCTGCTTGCGTTTGCTCCGGGCAGGGGCAGGAGAGGCGTGGAGGAGGCACAGGCGCAGGTAAGGCCGTTCACGGGAGATTTTGACGCCCAGCGCTGCAGCAGTTACAGGGCCGTAACAAGAGAAAAAAACTCACTTTTTTTCCCTGGGTCCTCACGGGCCGGTGGGAGCGGAGTGCGGGAGCGCTGGGCTCTCCCCCTCCTCGTGCCCACGCAGACCTAACCCCCCCCTCCGCTTCCCACCCCTCCAGGCTCGCGGGGGCGAGAGCCCGGCATCTCGAAACGTGGTGGGCAGGAGCCCCACGCCCAGCCCGGCGCGGTGGTGGGTACCGCTTGCCGGAGGACCAACAGCCACCCCTTGTCATCGCACCGGTCCCCCGGGCGATGCTGGCCTCATGCCGACAGCAAGAGAGCCATCGCGGCAAGCGGCAGCGCCGAGGTTGGCTTTGTGCCATCTGACATTGAACCGGAGCTAAATTTGTCCGGTTTACACTTGGGCGGAGTGACAGCCATGAGGAGAGAGAAGTGCCTTCCATTTTCAGCGCAATAAAGATATGAGGGGGAAAAAAAAGCTTCGTGGTGGATTAGCACCCTTGAGGTACTTGAAGCTGTCACTTACAATATGCAAGATCCATTGCTTGACCTCTGCTGTGTGCGAGGGGCGGGGGGGAAGAAAAGAAAAGGAAAAAAGCCCTTTACAGGATCCCTTTTGCAAACACGTGACAGTCCACAAATCAAGCCCCTAACACGCAGAACTTACCCAGTAATTAGTTTTATAAACACGCAATTCAGTTGATGTAACAAAAGCTGTAATTTAAAATTTGACACCATCTCCCTTTGCCAGGGGCCGGCGGGAGGGAGGTTATTAATAGCAGGAGTAAGAGTTTGTATTTTTCTTCTCCGTGGCACTTGGGAGGGGGGCAAATGACCTCAGTGTGAAGAAACTTTATTTTCTACTGCCTCTTGATTTATGTGGGGAATCTGTTGCATGATTAGCGCCTATCATCAATAACCGGGCGGCGCGGGCTGACAGCTGCTGAGTGGAATGGAGAAACCCTGTGAAGCAAATAGCTACAAATTTCCCTGACAGCCCTGGTTCGATTACACGGCGTCAGCTGCCAAAACACCCGTTATTACAGGCACGGAGCGCCGCGAATAGCTGCGCAGAAAGGAGCGCGGGCAGCGGTAACGCGGGGTGGGATGTTAACACCCCCGGTGCTCCTTCCCCTTGGCGAGG
>NW_010528694.1:0-535 GCF_000687285.1 Phaethon lepturus | reverse complement strand
TTGTGTCCGCGCCGCCCGGCCCGTGGACCTGCTCCTTCTGCCGATGCTGAGGGGTCACCGCGGCCAAGACGGGCGGATGCGTGAGTGGCAGCGTTTTTCCCTCCTCCCTGCCAGAGACATCAGCGCTAGGAATAAGTTTATAACAAAAGCCGAGCTCTGGTTTTCCAGGTGAAAGCTTTCCATAGGTTCACCGACACACGAAGTGTGGCGGCCGTATAGAAATAAATGCGGGGCTCGCTGCTTGCCCGCAGCACGGGATCCTGGAGCCGAAGCGCACGGAGAGCAGCGAAGCGGGTAAGGGGGCCCGGGGGGGCTGTGCAGCCCCGGGCTCCGTGGCAAGCGCCAGCCACGGTCCCTCCGACCGCACGCTGCTCTCGGGTGCCGTCACTCAAGGCCGTTGGCAAAAGTGGCTTGGGAAAGACTTACAAATTGTAAGCAAATATTGGAAAACCGTGGTGAAAAACATCAAGGTGCAAAGTGGAGTTTTTGCAGGCGCAAAACTCGACGGCAGCGTTAGGTGGCCCTGACTGGGAGC
>NW_010528693.1:0-4294 GCF_000687285.1 Phaethon lepturus | reverse complement strand
CCAACCCCTACCATTCTGTGATTCTGTTATTAGACTAGGATGGGGGAGAAAGGCTGTATTGGCCCAGATGATGATCCTCTGGTGTGGAATACAGCTAGCTTTCCTGGGGAATGGCATAGAAAGGAAACCTTGTGGAAACCTTGTGGAACCAGTAGCAAGAGCATACAGTCTATTATGAAGATGTGCCATATCTGCTGTATTCCCCACCCCAGGAGAAGAGTTGTGATGCTGCAGCCCCACCCTGTGTTTCCCCTTCAGGATCTATTTTGACTCCTACACCACAACATTCCAGAGCATGTTTCTCCTCCCTGCAGCCTTTGGCACATGTAACAGGCCCACCCCAGCTAACCACATAGTCTCTAAATCCTAATCTTGGTGCTCATTCAAAGAGGGTCACCAAGGTGGGACCACTTGCCAAAAGTCCACCTGAAACCTTTTGTTTCCTTTTATAACATCGTGAAAAATGTCATCTAAATACCATTCTTGGGTGTAACCCCAGTACCTCCACTTCAGGACAGACAAGCTCTCAATTCAGGGGACCATATGTGAAAGACGCATGTGACTTCTGCCCCAGCTCCTAGAAGCAACCAATGTACCTGTATCTTCAGAAGATAAAACTATCAGATATCACTACCTCTCCTGAAAGAAAAGCAGTCTGGTATCTCACATTCTGTAACACATCTGATTATCTGCTGCTCTTTATGGTAGTCATTGACATTTGACTGTTGTGGCAGCATGGGCTTTCCTGCATCACCAGCTGTCTGTCCATCTGGTTATGGTGGCATGACTCTAGGCTACTCTTCCAGCCTTCTACAGCTGTGCTACAGCCCAGTCCAAAGTGGCAGTTTTAGATCCCACTTGCGGCTTTTGGGTACAACTTTAACCCCTGAAACACCCAGCAGACAAAGCTGCAAGAGATGCTCTCTGCCTAAGGCCACGCTCCCTCAGTGCGTGCCGCGGGACAGCCCGTCCCTCACAACCCGTCCCCCTCTCAGGGGACGCCAGCCTCCACACCGAGCTGCGCGTTTCTCTCCTCTGTGAAAGTTGTGTACTGGTGTGAACAGCTCTACACAGAACATAGTCAGAGCAATTTTGGTTTTTAAAAACATAAAAATGTTAACACTAAACATAACATAGCATAGCTTCAGTATCTCTTGGTCTCCTAAAGGTCAGCTGCCTATCATTATTTGACAAGTATGGAAGGATGATCATACTTGGAACAATTCACTTGGAAATGCACTACCAAAATGTGTTTACCCTTAGGACCACCATGCAGTCATGTGTCTGTCCGTCTGCCCCAGGTACTGCTTTTCCCACCAGTAAGAATGTGGCTGTGGGCTGTGACTTATCCTGGAATCTTTTTATTAAGGATTAATAAGAAAACTAGGAGTCATCTTTATTTCTGTTTGTCCAGAAACATGCTTCAGGCCTGTTTGCTACTGTTAATTTTGCTTTCTTTTGTTACTTTGGAACATAATCACTCTTACTGTTGTTATTTAATATAATTTGAGATGTGATGGCACCCAAAGACTGCAACAGGGAAGAACGTCCTATGGAATTGGAAAGACTATGAAAAAGACATGCAAAGACATTGTCTGTGCCCCATGGAGTTTAAAATGGAATTCAAAACAAGTTGTAAGGATGAAGAATCAGATGGAAGATAAGCATGATGGTGATCAGATGAATAATAACAATGCTGTTGTTACATAAAACACAACTCTGTGCTTTCAAAGTGTAATATAAGAAAACTCCAAGAATATCAGATTCAACATGTCTTGGCTATTAATGGGTGACTGATTTCTTGGAGGATACACACGTAGGCTGCAGAAGGCAGTGATGTCTTCAGGAGGGTTTTAAATAGGATCATGGTCTCACTGCAGGGCGAGTGCAGCATGTACAAGGAGCAATGTGCGAAGAAGATTACAGTCTTTTGTGAACAAGGCAGAGAAGGGAACCTTCAAATCTGGCAGCATGATAATGAAAGGCAGAAGGTGACATGCTCCAAGACAAAATCAGAAAAGTAGGACGAGGTGAAACTGTGTGAAGCCTCGGCCATGAGGTGTAACGTCTCAGGTTCTGCAGCGGCAAGAGGGAACTTGTGAAGACTTTCAGCAGGGTGGGAAAGCTGGGCTCCTGGCTTGGGAACACATTGGCTTTTCTCTCATCTTTTGGTAGTTTGAAAGGAGTAATACAGGCAAAAGGAACCAAAAGTGTTACTGTAGGCTTTGCCGCTGTGGAAGGTGTGGAGGGTCTGAATGGCAGTGTGCAAAGCGTCAATGATAATGTGCTTTAGAAGGAGTCTCTGCTGGATTTAAATGTAGCCTGGATGTTTGGAGAAAGGAGAAAAATAAACACTGCGTAGTGTCCAGGGCGGCACGGGAACAGTGGCAGTGGTGGCAGCAGCAGAGGCTGAGAGAGTTTGAGAATTTGACGGTGTCGTGGTTTAGCCCCCGCCGGCAACTAAACCCCACGCGGCCGCTCGCTCACTCCGCCTGCCCCAGTGGGACAGGGACATGATTGGGAAAAAACTCGTGGTTGAGAGAAAAACAGTTTAATAGGACAGCAAGAGAGAAGGAAACAGTGATAACAACAATAATGATACCAACAAAGGAACGTACAAGAACAAGTGATGCCCAATACAGCAATTGCTCACCACCCAGCGATCGACAGCCCGTCCCCGAGCAGTGATTCCCGCCCCCCAGCTAACTCCAGTTTATGTACTGGGCATGACGTCGTATGGTGGGGAATATCTCTTTGGCCAGTCTGGGTCAGCTGTCCCGGCCGTGTCCCCTCCCAGCTCCCCGGGCACCCCCAGCCTGCTCGCTAGCAGGCCAGCACGAGAAGCTGGACTGTCCTTGACTGCTCAGCAACAACCCAAAACATCAGCACGTTATCAACAGTTTCTCATCCCAAATCCAAAACAGCCTCACATCAGCTTCTGTGAAGAAAACCAGCTCTATCCTGGCTGAAACCGGGACAGCACTGCTCAGCAATAATGAAAACACCTCTGAATTATCAACACTATTTTCAGCACAAATACAAAACATAGCCCTAACACTAAATATTATGAAGAAAACCAACATGACCCCAGCCAAAACCAGCACAACAGGGATGATGAGGGTTTTTTTTCCTCGATTAAGCCCATGATGAGGTATCCAAGGGGAGATCTCAAAAACTGGCCAAATTTCAGAGCCCAGTGAAAGTGGATAAGTGAAGAGGCAGTTTTAAATTGCAGTGAGCTGCAGAGCGAAAAGGCTAAACCAACTTTGGCTGGAAAGTCAAAGTTCTAGTTAATCATGAAAAACTTAAAGGAGGACAATATTTCAGAAAAAAAACTTAGTTAATTTGCATAGAAAGCATCTAATATAACAATGATCAAAGTGGAGAACAAAGATATGAATTTTTGTGAGGATACCAGCTTTCCTGGTGGACTAATGTTTTAATAGGTCTTACTAATGTTTAATTACAGCTAGATCATTATTAAGGAACTCAAGGAGAGTGCTCTGTGATTCTTTACAAAGGAACAATGTAATTATTGTGGATCAACTCAGCATCTTCATCTTTCTCTCATGCTATAACGAGACTCGAAAGTTACATAGCTGAAAGGATAAGCTATTGTTCCAGAAACCAAAGCTAGATAAAACGCAGGACAAGTTTCATGTAAGGCTACAATTAAATGAGTAAAAACCTTGTGATATAAAAAGCTCTGATGATGGGAATGAAGGAACCAGAGGTTTGCAAGATTGTAACATGTAATTATTGCTAATAACCTAGTTTTAATGTAGCACTTTTCAATTTAAAGGCTCCCAAAATGTCTTAGAGACTGTATTGTAAAGGTGCGCTTTTAAGATTTTCATTTTGAGCTTTTTACAGTTGGACAAAGTAGTAACAGTACTTGCAAAATTGCAGCCGTGAGCAGAAGGGAAATCAATGGCCATTTAGAGAACACAGTGCAATTTTGCTCAGCCTTTAGTGCAACCCCTCCATCTCACGTCTCTCAATTTCTTCAGCTTCACTGCTTTTCCTTACCCTCTCCCACTCCCAAGTGGCCACGCACTTCCCCTTCCTTCAGTGTCACTCTCTCCTTATTTCTCACCTGATTTTTCGCGGTCCTTTCCTGCCAAAACTCGGGCCTAATGCGGATCTAACACGACGCCTGCTTCCTCACAGAGCTCCTCGTCTCCCTTCGTGCCTACGCCCAGTGTCGCCTTTGCCCAGCGAGAGTGTAAAGGCAGGGGACGAGGCGCCGCGGCCCTGCGCCGAGCAAAGCCCTGCGCCGAGACTCGGCGGGCGC
>NW_010528692.1:0-2431 GCF_000687285.1 Phaethon lepturus | reverse complement strand
CGGTTCCTGCCGCGCACTGGCGCTGATCCCTCCCCTGCCCCGCAGGAGCAAACGGCACAAGTCGGGGTCCATGGAGGATGACATCGACACCAGCCCGGGGGGCGAGTACTACACCTCCTCCAACTCCCCCACCAGCAGCAGCCGCAACTGGACAGAAGACATGGAAGGGGGTAGGTGCTACCCTATAGGGGCCTTTCTATAGGTGCCCTTCTGCTGCTATAGGGCCCCCCAGCCAGCTCACTAGTTCTCTACAGGCACCGCTTTCAGACATCCCCTGGCACTCTACATGTGCCATGGTGTTGCTATAGGGCCCTCAGGTCAGAGTACAAGCTGGTTATAGGTGCTGTGATGTTGCTATAGGGCCCCAAGCAAGTCACTGCTTCTCTGTGGGGGCTGTGGAGTTACTATAGAGCCCCCCATCACAGCACAGGCTCTCTATATGTGCTGTGGGGTTACTGCAGAGCCCCTCATTAAGTCACAGGCTTTGTACAGGCGCTGTGGTGTTGCTATAGGACCCTCTGATTTAGGCACAGGCTCTCCATAGGTGTCCGGGTGTTGCTATAGCCCCCCCCACTTAGGCACAGGCTCTCTGTAGGTTCTGTGGCATTGCTACAGGACAACCTTTAGGCACAGGCTGTCGCTATAGGTGCTCTCTATAAGGCCAGCCCAGCACCCCAGCCCCACACCAGCCTCTCCCAGCCCCACAGCAGCTGTTGGCGCTACGGACAGCTTGCTTTCTTGCTTGCCGTTTTTTTCCCTTTCCTGTCTAGACAGCCCCAATTAGCTGTTCATTAAGAAAAGGGGGGGCTGGGCTAATTAAAGCGATGCTGCGGGGCTGGCACTGCCGGCTCCCACGCCCCAAGGCGCCTTCCCGGGGCTGCAGGCGAAGGAGCCTCCCCCGGCGTGCGTGGGAGGTGAGCCACTCTCCCCCCTTGGCTCTTATCCCGCCTCCCCGCACCCCCAACAGTGGGGCAGGATCCGTCCCAGCCCCCCGGCACTGCCAGAGCCTGGGGGTGCCTGGCTGGGGGGCTACCGGCACTGATCTTATCGGAAGGGTAGGATCAGTGGGGAAAGCAAGTCCTGGCCCAAGACAGTGTCCCATACGTGCTGGGGACTGTGTCCCATCCTGCCCCACCTCAGGCCCCATGGGGCTGGTGCCACAGGGGCCAGGTTGGAGGCCAGGAGGGTCCCAGGGGGACATGCAGCCCCCTCCCCGAAGCGATGCACGCAGGCATGCAGGCATGTGCGGTGGGAGGGAGCCATGCACAGGCGTCCCTGTCCCCGGCCGGTGGCCGGATCTGGGGCAGGGGCAAGGGGGGTGGCAGTGGGGCTCGGCTGCGGCAGCGATGGGGTTACAGAAATCCCGTACGGGATGTTCTGGGAAATCCTCCTAACCCCCGGCTGAGAAGGGGCTAAACCCATTACGGGCCTGGGCCAAATGGCCAGAGCTAAAGCCACGGTGGCAGGGAATTAGCACGCCCACCACTCCCTCCCGCAGCCCTGCACCCCGGTGTGGCCCGCAGGGGCCCGGGCACCCGGCGCGGTGCGGGCGTCCTGGGCGCCAGGTCTGCAGGTCCCTGGAGGGTCACCTCCCAAGCTGGCACCTTTCCGCCTCCCTGGGAGGTCCTTGTGCTGGCAGGATCCCCAGCCCCGGGGTGCCAGGGGAGGTGGGTTGCCCAGAGGGGGCTGCAGGGTCACAGGCGCACCCATGGGGGCACCCACTAACGCACCCGGGGTGGGCACACGCACACGTGCAGAGCTGTGTGCACCTGCACGCACACACGTGCGCTTGCATGCAGGGTTGTGCGCACAGGCACACACGTGCGCTCTGGCTGATGCACATGCATGAGCACACGCCTGCACACACGTGTGCACATACACACACTCACACAGGAGCACACAGTCGTGCTGGTGCGCACACATGAACGCGTACACATGCATGCACGTGCACTCAGGCAGGTGTGTACAAACTCATGCACACCCATATGCTGGTGCACACACACGTGTGCATGTGCACACCTGCAGTACACCCCTAGGGGTGCCCACACACGTGCACCTGCACACGCACAGATGTGTGCATGCACACACAGGCTCACACCCACACACCCCCTCCATGCCCAGCCTCTCTTCAGGGTGCCCCTCGCCCCAGGAATGAGTGCCTCAACCCCGGGCCGGGCTGGCAACAGCCCTGGGACTTTGGGGTCCCACGGTGGGTGCTAGGGCGTGACGCTGCGCCCCACTTTCCCCAGGCATCTCCCCCACCGTGAAGAAGACGGAGATGGACAAGTCCCCTTTCAACAGCCCATCGCCCCAGGACTCCTCACCCCGGCTGAGCAGCTTCACGCAGCACCACCGTCCCGTCATCGCGGTGCACAGCGGTGAGTGTCCTGGCAGGGAACCAAGGCATGGAGCGAGCGGGCGAGCAGGTGGG
>NW_010528691.1:1071-1356 GCF_000687285.1 Phaethon lepturus | reverse complement strand
TCGCTCCCTGTTGCATACGTATATATATATATTTTATTAAACGTCAGCATTGACTTATGCGTCTCTTATCTCTGCTCTCTCCCCGATGTGTGCCTGCAGTGGGGGATTCAGCGAAGGAAGCTCGTAATCGCTCCCTGTTGCATACGTATATATATATATTTTATTAAACGTCAGCATTGACTTATGCGTCTCTTATCTCTGCTCTCTCCCCGATGTGTGCCTGCAGTGGGGGATTCAGCGAAGGAAGCTCGTAACATGGCGGATAGCGAGGAAGGCTTTGGGCTC
>NW_010528691.1:0-206 GCF_000687285.1 Phaethon lepturus | reverse complement strand
TGGTGTCCGCGCCTCAGCGTGCAAATGCACAGGCAAACACACACGCACACACAGGGTGTCTATATGCCATGGACTTAGGAACGTGTTTGTATAGGTACAAACGTATGTATGGGTGTATATATGCACCCCTTGTACGCCCGGGTGTCCGTGTGCACGCACAGATGCAGCTGCACTCGTGCACACACAGCTCTGCCTCACACCCACGC
>NW_010528690.1:385-690 GCF_000687285.1 Phaethon lepturus | reverse complement strand
GGCCAGCACCCCAAACGCCCAGCGCCCTGACCGGGCTGCCCCCACGGCACCGTGTCCCGCAGGAGCTCACCTCCGCGGTGCTGGTGCGAAGCCCTGGGCAGCCCCCGGCAGCAGCTCCCGGCTGGGGGGGGAAAAGCCCCTAATTGCCCCCAATTGCCCCCACCCAGCCCCGGGCCAGGCTCCCTGCTGCGGGCTCGGGGCCCTGGGTGCTCCCAGGGATGTCGCTGTGCCGGTGAAATTTGGGCAGCACAACACAGAAGGGAGGGTCGGTGCCGCAGGGCTTAATGGCGCTGGGCAAACAACGG
>NW_010528690.1:0-350 GCF_000687285.1 Phaethon lepturus | reverse complement strand
TCGGCCAGACCTGGGCCGAAACGGCCGATTTCCTGCATCCCGAAGGCTCGGTGCCGGCTCTGCCGAGATAAGAGGCTTTAGGAAGCTTCGCTTACCCAGGGCTGTGCCGAGCACTGGCGCTGGGATGTATGTGTTGCTTTTTTTCTGAAAGCGTTTCCAGTAAATAGTGATTTTTCCAGCAGTAACTGCCGTGCAAGCAAAATGGCTTCAGCGGCGATATCAGCCAGCGTTCCTGGTTCCCACTGCTCGCTTCTCCCACGGGGGAGGTTTCCCCTCCTGGGAAAAGACCCGACTCCATAAAACAAAAGGGAGGAAAGAAAGAGAGAAACGAGAGAGAACGGGAAAGAAAA
>NW_010528689.1:4446-10376 GCF_000687285.1 Phaethon lepturus | reverse complement strand
GGGGCACGTCGATGCTGGAATGGAACACGCGGTGGGTTTCGGGCCTCAGCTCGGGACGAGAGCTGGGGCCAGCCGCGGCTTTGCTCTGGCGCTGGACGGAGATCTCCTCCCCGGGCGGGCGGGCGGCAGCCGGGCGGGCTCCCTGTAGCTTCTGGCCGCGCCTTAAGACGCGGCAAGCGGGAAGAGAGCAGCTGCGGGTACCGAGCGCAGTGTATCCTGCTCTGGCTGGTGCTCCTCGTTTTGTGCCCGTGCCTTGCTCTGGAACCCCAGAGGAAATCTCTGTAAGCTCCCAGCCAAACGATCGTAATTGCAAATAAACGAAACCCAATGTTTTCCCCCAAAATGTGCTCCTGAGACCAGCAGTCCAGATTCTTCCAGCTTAAAGTCCACCGGCACGTTTCTGCCCTGGTCCACCGGGGCTGGAGACGCTGGACTCGGCTCGTCTTGACGGGAGGTACGGACTTGCCGTTCACGGGAGAGCGTGCCCGGCGGCGCCGATGGAAGGCGACGGGAAGAGCTCCGTGGGTTTTTCTCGCTGCGGATCTCCTCTGGTGTCTCCGTGGGACTGCTCCTTGACGGGGGTTCAGCCCGGGGCGCTTCCTCGCCAACGGCGAGCTCCCGCATTCCCTCAGAAAATGGAAGTCGAGCAGGTTTGAACTCTTCCAATTTGGACAGAAAATAAAAAGTTAAACTTGGTGCATTTGCTGATGATGTGGTACTTAAACCTGAATAAAGTAGGAAAAAAAGTTAATAATGCAGATACTGCCCGAAGTACTACTTCAGCCACTGTTCCTCCAACTGAAATTAACTTGGTGGTTTTATTGAAACAAGCCAAAGGAGCGAAATATTCTCAATTTGTCTTCCTCAGTTGAAGGCGACAGTAGAAATATGAGCTGCTGCCTGGAAGACGTTTAATACTCTAGCCCACATGCCTTAGCTGGGGAAGAACCGGAGAGGGAAAGGAGGAAGAAACCCTATATACAGCGTTACAGTGGTATGTTTTATATAGAGATCCCTTGTGTTTCTCCCGCACGTGTGATGGTTTGGCTGGGCTCGGTGGGAGCCTGCCAGAATAAACACGAAGCGGTTCAATGGCAAAGTCATTTGGGGCCTTTTCTCTCCCAAATCTGTATCTTTGCTGATTTTTTTAGGTAAAGAGTGCCCTCTGATTTTGCGTTCAGCGGGGCTCAAAGTCTTGCGTTGCCCACGAAGGTAGATTACCAGAAGGTGATCTGGGCTGTCCCGCCGCGATGCGCCGAAGCACAGTTGTGGTTTGCCGGTCGATGGCGGAGAGCTGCAGAAAGTAAACGTTCCTCTGCGTTTCTGCGGGAGTCGAGAGCGGGGTAGCATCTCCCCGTGGTGTGTGCCTGCTCCGGAGTATGGCCACGCTCTTGGGCGTCTCCGAACTGTGTGACTGTTTGAATTATGTAAAATAATTGAGGTTTTTACTATTAGGCGGTAACTAATGCATTGTAGATACATGTATCTTACTGAATTTTCTTTTTTTATCCCACCGCATATTTGACTCTTTCAGACTGCAGAAGGGGAGTCCCGTTTGCAGTACTAAAGCTAACAGTGACAGCAAGACAACACTTTGCATGGTTCTTTAAATCACAGGGTTTAGTCCAAGGTCATTTAAAAGAAAGCCTAAGAGTAATAAAATAATCATGTAATGATCTGTGGGTATTTTCCAGTAACTAAAGATTGGGCCTTATTTAATATCGCTCTGTTTTACTGACTATCCCTCGGTTTGGGACTGAAATGGAAGATAAAATCTATCCTAATTCCATTAGGCACTGGCTGATTCAAGGTCTGACTTCGCTGATACCTGCGACTAACGGCGCTTCTGAGCTGTGCGGTTCAGGACAACCATTGCTGAGTGTGTGTGCGCAGAATTATGGTCTTGCTATTGTGAAGACCCGTCATATTTAAATTTACTATTTTCCATGTGTGTCTGTTAACTGCTGCTTATTCTCTTGATTGGGGTGTTTTTTACTTCTCCTTTTCATGTGTTTTTGAGAACATTATTTCTCATCTTAAGCCAGTTTCTTCATACCAGGTTTAGCCTTGAAAATAAAGCACTTAAGTTGTCCCCTTGCTACTTTATAGAAGAGTGACAGGGGCTAGCCAGGTCGAGCTGACCTGGAAGAAATGCCTTGGTTTAACTGAGCTGAGCCTTACAAAGCTGTACAGTGCAATCAGCATTTTCCTTCTAGTAATAAACAATCTACAGCAAGTTCTCAAATTAAAATTTTAATGAAAATATAGCAGAGTGCGCTGAAGTCTTATGTGTGCTGGAAAAAGATCTACAAATGCGGCCTAAATAGGATTGTGTAAAAGAATCATTAATTATTAATTATCAGCAGAGAGCATCTGAATTTGCTGGGATGCAGGAAAGCGGTGGTTTAGCGGGGATGCTGTGGGGCACCTTTATCTGGATAGATCGAGCTCTCCGTTTCCGTGAAGTCTCCCTGGAAGCATTTAGGCATGGGTGTGGAACCTGTTGTGGCTCGGGTTTGGGTGATGTTGGCTGCACAGCTGGCCTTTTCTTTTCTTTCTCTCTCCCCCCGCCCCCGTGCACTCCTGTCTCTCTCCGTAAGTTTTCTTCGGGAATGTGTCCAAGCCTGTTCGAAGCTGTTCCTTCTGCTGTGCCACGGCTGCTGTTGGTCTCGCTCTTTTGCTCCTTTAACCCCAGGAGGGAAGCCGAGCTGCTCAAGTGTTAACACCGGAGGGGCACGCGCTGCCCCGGCGTTGCTGTGAATGGCGTTCACGGGCAGATGACTCGATCAGCTGTCGGAGCTCGGGATTCCTAAATGTCATCCTATAATGCCTAATTAAGGTTGCCGTTTGAAGACATCATGTACTTTAATTGAAAACTGTAAGAGTAATCTATTCCATTTTTTTCTGTTAAATTAATAGTGTGGACCTTTAGCAGATGGTTAGCGAGACGCTGTTATTAATGAAAACATCCCACCGCCTGCAATCCCGCCGCTCGTCGCCGTGCACGATGCGGAGAAACAAGATGTACATCTCCCCAACCAAACGCGCTTTCCGCTCCGTGGCTTTATTCTCCTGCGGTGCCAATTAGCAGTCCCAGGGCTGCCGTCGCACCTCTTTTGCAAGATTTAAGCTCTGCAGAGGTGTGTTTTGCCAGGCGAGGCCGGGTGAAGCAGCTGGCAGCAGCCAGCGCCTGCAGGTCATCTTCGGCGCTCTGGCAACGCAAGAAATGCTTTAGCCCCCCAAAATTGTGGGTTTTTTCATCCATTGGGGTAAGAGACCAAGCGGCCTGGCTGAAGTGATTGAACGAGACTTTGACGGGTGTAAAGAAGCGCCTCCGTGTGCGAGCGGGCGCGGCGTTAATAGGGTGAGCCCTGCCCCGCCACCCCCGGTCCCCGTGGGTGAAGGTCACTGGGCCGCCTTCGCCGGTCCCAGGTTTCGGTAACCGACCTTTTGTTCCCCCTTGACGCTCCCTCTCTCCCTCTCCCCTCTGCTGTCGCTTTGCCGCTCCCCAGGGGCACGAGCAGCGGCGGAGGCTGGGGGAAGCCGGCATATTTATCGCTCTCTCCTACGCGGAGGCTCTAAAACAGCTTCTGCAAAATAAATCTCCTTTAAGACCCTTCCAGAGCGGGGTTTGGCTTATTGCTCCAGGAATAAAGAGAAGCCTTTTCTTCCCCAGGCGACTGGCTGGGACCCCCAGTGGTGATGGCGCAGGAAGCTGCCACGTCCTGGTGACCTGCGGGTTTTCTGTCTGCCAGAGAACAGACATTTAGAATATAGGTATTGATAATAAAACCTGGCTTCCATCTAATTAGCTAGAACGTCAGTTGATGTACCCTTGCCCAATTAGAAAAATACATAGTAAACCAAGTTTTAATTTATTTTTGTCTTTGATTCCGTCACGATGGAAGAGGCAACGTGGTAACTGGAGAGCTTGCTTTCAGGTACCTTGCATCAGACGCCAAGCGAAGTAAGACCGTGCCGCCTCGATTCTACCCCTGCGGTTTTGGGGGCAATTAGAGCGAGTCCCGCCACGTGCGGCTGCTGCTGTGAGGCTGGGCGCCTTGGAAGAAAACCCGTGGCACGCTTTGGAAAACCAAAGCCGCACGAGTCCAGCCTGATGACCTGCTCTGGCTCGTCTTGGCAAAACGCGAGGCTGGGAAACTCCGTCCCATCAGCCTCCGGCTTGTGTGGCTACTGCAGGTTCTCAGCAAAACCACAGTGATATTTGGGTTTATTCCCCTTCTGAGCTTCGGAGTGTGCGGACCCACATTTCTGCTTTAGAAAGTTGCAGATAGGTAACGCTCCAGGACCAAAAAAGGCCCAACGACCCACTACCTGCATAAAATATTTTGGTTTAAGAGTTGTTTGTTGTTGACAGGCATTTGTCAACCTGACGGCAACCCGACTTGCGTTTCTCTGCTGGTTACTCAGAAGCTTTGTTTGCTTTTCTCTCGCTTCTGATTTCTCCTCGGCTCACTGAGCGACGTCCCTTTTGATGCTGCAGTGCTGTTTTAGGTCAAACAACTGGACGAATGAAATGGGATTGCAGATTTTTTAGCATCCAGTGATGCTAAACAAGGTAGTGAGAACTTGCTCTGTGTGGCTTTCAGATCCGTTTGTACTTTTGATATTCAGAATATTAATGGCTTTGAGAGCGGGGATGGCTAGAAAATGAAAACGGCCTCATCTCAGCTGAGAAGATGCTACATAATCAACATGAATTTGTATTTTCATTTCAGAGTGGAAGAACAATAAGGAAGCGATGGTCTGGAATTTGTCTTTAGCGGCGAGGACGTGGAGATTTCCTAAGAGAATAAATTTGCTTGCTTAGGAGAGCGCAACTTTATTAGCTCTGAGGTATAAATCCAGAGATGTGTACAAACGCTCCTGCTTTCTCTTAAAACATGCATATATTTCAAGCTTCTTAATTTGGATGCATATAATTCCTATGAAGTAATAACTTGAAATTCAGACTGCTTGTTGTTGGTGCTTTTTTTTTTTTTTTAAACTAATGATTTATTACTTTGAGACAAGATGGGTGGCCTAAGCTACCTGGCACGGGGAATCCTGCTTGGGTCCCAATTTCTCTGTTTCTTTTGAGAGGTCAGGTGGGAATTGCCGATACCCTCGCAACGATGCATAGACGACCTGGAGGGGGGTCGAGCTGGGAGGAGAGAGCTGCTGCTCGCGTCCGTGGCTTTAGGCAGCCCCTCGGTCCTGTCTCTGGGACGATAATCCCAACTAGCTTGTGCCACGGAATGCCGGCGCTCAGGGCTTTGGGGCAGAAGCCGTACAGGGTTATTGCCCGCCGGCTCTGTCGGGCGATGCCTCCGCGCTTGCAGCCCTGCTGTCTTGGAGCTCATGTCTCTATTAGTGCGTGAAGCCGAGCCGACACGAGCGTTAGCTCACCCCAGAGCACGTGGCGCTGCTCGGGGCGCTCCCGTGGTGCGCTCGCGGGGCGCCGCCTGTTCTCCCTGTGCCTTCGCTGTGGGGCGGGACGCGCCGTCCAACAGCGTCAGCGGGAGGTGCGACTACAGCTGCATTCGAAACACGTATGTCCCGTGCGATAGCGTTTCCTCGCGTCTCCTCCAGGCGTAGTTCAGGTTCAGCGACTGCCTCCTGCCAGGCAGGAGCACTCGTCGCTCATTTCAGAGCTTTTTATAACTTTTTCTTTTTCTTCCAAATAACGCGTGTGTTCCACTGCAAATCCTTCAGCTCAGCGCAGAGCAGAGTCTGCGGCTTTGCTGCACGTGTGATGGGTAACGGGCCCCTCCGCCCCCGCCGGTGCATCGGCTCCCTGCCCATCGGTCCGTTCCCTGCTCAGTGATGGTGTCCTCTTTAGTTCCTGTACATACAGACCCAAGTGCTTTACAGAAGCTGCTGTGCAGCACGCGACGATGAGCGTGCTGCAGGGGCTGCTCCCGGCGGCT
>NW_010528689.1:3406-3903 GCF_000687285.1 Phaethon lepturus | reverse complement strand
GGGCTGCGGCGCTGCAGCTCGTCCTCTCTGGTGCAGCCAGGACACGGGGGGTGAGATCAGGTCGCCGGCTCTGCTGCAGCTCCGGGTGGTTATGTGCCGTCGTTAAATATTGAAGCGGCCGAGAAGCCGCAGTCACGTAGCGTTGGGTGGAGCACCCCGGCTGGTCACGTCTGCAGTTCGCGCCTCTGCTCAGCTCACGCGAGGCTTAGCAGCACGAGCCCAGCACAGGGCTGCTGGGGCGAAGCTGGAGGAAGAGCAGCGGGAGCGTTGCCGGTGGCCCTCGTGCGTCCTAGTGCAGTTCGCCTGGCTTTACAGCTGAGGGCTCTTTGGTGCGCTCAAACTAGTAACCTTAACAACGGGGGAATGTAAAATAAAAATAAATGTTCCTTTATATAAAATGCTTTCAGCCTGAGCAGCAAAGTATAAATTAAACCACTGAATTATACAACCGCGTTTAGGATAAAACATAACTCGTGTGATTTTAATGTTAAATTATC
>NW_010528689.1:2158-3199 GCF_000687285.1 Phaethon lepturus | reverse complement strand
CACGCAGCGGGCAGCGTGGTCAGGATCGGATCTGGGGCCGCACAACTTTCAGCGTTTCGACTTTTCTCAGCAGCGCTCGCTCAGTTTGCTCGCTGGCGTCGTTTCCCGAGCTGCACTTAGAAGGGATGCGGGGCCGGATGGGACACGGCGGCCGAGGGGCTGCGGGGCTCGCTGCGCGGTGCCCTCGCCCGTAGAGACGCTCTCGGGTGGCTTCGGGATGCGCCTGGTGCCTGGGGGGACTCGCCGGCCGCGATGCGTCGGGCGTTTACGGCGAGCACGCGTGTCCTTTTATTTCCTTCGCTGGCTTTGTAACGGAGGGGCAAAGCCGAGGACGGAGAGCTGGGGTTTCAAAGCCCGGCTCTGTCTCGGCTGACCTTGCTGGTGCCGCGCTGCCTTTTGTTTGTAATCTCAGGCGAGGAGCAATGGAAAAAGGGTTTGATAGGAGACAAAAGCAAACAATAGCCTCACTCCAAAGATGCGATGAATGGGATGTAATTGAATTTTTTGGTGAAGACATTGATTTGACCCTGGAAGACACACACAGTGAATCGTTAGGGGAATTAGCGTACATGAAAATGCAGGGTTTTTTATCAGAGGGCTTGTATTGTGCCTGTAGTTTTGTTTTTAATTATTTAATGACTTTGTGTCTCCTAGTGATAAATCTATTTCTTCCCCCTTTTTTTAAAGGGAAGACGGTGTTGGCGTGACGAAGGGGTACGTGCCCCGCACAGCTGAGGGTCCTGGCCGGCTCTTCGTTAGCAGCCCTGCTTGCGCCCAAGGCGCGGACAGGCGCACGTCGCGTGTCTCTTGCAAACTGTTGATAAAACATCAGCATTGGCCTGACCGCTTTCTTCTGGGCCTTTCAGATTTATTCCTCCCATCTGCCTATAGCAAAAACTCTGTAGGAATTAATTTCTTGCAAGAAGCTGTGTGGGACACGGTGTCTGGGAGGACAATTTCCAGACTTGGGCTGCTCGGGGCGGGTTTGCCAGGGGCTTTTCAGAGCGCCGACCGCCGCCAGCTGCGGCTCCGTCCGTGGTG
>NW_010528689.1:0-1791 GCF_000687285.1 Phaethon lepturus | reverse complement strand
GAACGGGATGTGAAGGGGGCTGCCGCTGACCGTAGCGAAGCCTTCCCCGCTGCGCCCTCCCTGCCCCGCTCCTGCGCATCCCACCCCGGCACAGGCTGCTCCGGCGCTGAGCTCCCTGCCGCTCGCCGCGCTGCACGCGGCTCTCCTCTGCGTTTCCGTTGGAAAATCAGCATTTCGCTGTGCAGCACCAGCTCAGGGTCCGCAGCAGCGCCCGGGCTGTGCCCTTCACTGCAAACTCGCCTTTGTGCCTGGCTCTGCGTGAGCGTTCGCCGCGGGCGTCGCCGCGCATCACCGACTTGTCTCTGCTCCAGTTTGAGGTGGCAGACGGGAGATAATTCTCCCAGAATCTTGGTGCTTGTGCGCTGACAGAAGTTGGCACATAGGTGTCAAACTGAAAATAGGGATTTCTGCTCGCTTCTCCCCTGCGCGGCGTGGGGTTGTGGGGCTGGGATGGCGTTCAGCCGTGCTGGCAGAAGCTCTCCTGACGCCAAACCTCGTTCAGACTCTGCGTGCCCCGTTTCGGCTCCTCCTGTGCGGTGGCCATGTGAACCAGATCGAGGAGCCAACAGCGCGGTAGCTCGTGACGCTGAGCGTGCCGGCCGCGCCTCGCTGGTGGTGCCGGGACGTCGCGGTGAAAGATGCGGTGCTCTGGGCGATGGGGTTGCCGCAGGCGCTGGCGGGGCGGGCAGCAGGTGTGGGGTGTTTTGCGAGCAGACGATGTGGGGTTTTTTGAGGGGTTTCTGCCCCGTTTGCGTGCCAGTCCGTGCAATTCTCAGTACTCGGGGCATGGAAGGCAGTGCGGAGGATTCGCTGTCTCTTTGCCGTACGTGTTAATTTATAGTGCTGCCGTGAGCTAGATTTTCCTTGTTATCCAAAGTATTTCCTCTGGAGGAGGGAAATCAGGCTGTAATATATCATTAAGCAGAAAGCCTGGGGGAGCTCCTATCCTAGCTGATGCGGAGCCTTCTTTTATCCTGTTAGAAGAATTGAATTACATGTTTTGAGCTGTCTGAAGATCTGGCTTGGAATCTGGTTGGAGCTGTGGCTTTCCGAACTACCACAGCAGGGGTAGGACCTGCCCGGGCATCTCAGTAGCACGTGCCCGCATTTCGGCGGGTCGCCCGCACGCTTGCGGCATCGATCTGCAGCTTATTCTTTGGTCTGCCCAAATTTGCTGAGCAGGCGCAGGCCACCAGCGTGGAAGCAAACGTCCTGCCTCCAACCGGGAGCGCCTCGTTGCCGCAGCTCCTGCCGCCCGCGACAGTCTCAGGACGAAAATTTCGAGCGCGCAGGGCACGGGTGGGCTGGAAGGAATAAAATAAACAAGCCCTGGCTAAGGCAGACGTTCGTTTACCCGAAATACTTTGGTTTTTTGTGCTACAGCAATACGTTTATTCAGCCACCAAAGTTAAAAATTGCTTTATTCTCCTTACGGCAAGTTGAACTTTAGTAGGAATAGGCAGAATCCCTGAACCTGCCTATTTTTGCAGAATTTTGAGGGTGGATCAGCCAGATCCATCTCTGCATCGAAGGGCTTTGTTTCTGTAAGCAGACCATCCGCCACGAGCCTCCGGGGCACCTGGGTGTTAGAGGGGACATATAGAGAGCTCCCTCTTTGGCATCCGCTGGTACTTGTTCCTCCGTGTCTTCTCCAAAGCTCGTCTCGCTGTAAGGCGTGAGGTGACGCGGATTTGTAACGCAGCGAGTCGAGGACATAATGTGGGATGGGTTGGGAATAAAATTCTGCAGACCGCAGCACATTTGGTGAAAATACTGTACTGGCTTTAAAAA
>NW_010528688.1:13439-17951 GCF_000687285.1 Phaethon lepturus | reverse complement strand
TGCACATCTATAGACCTTGCGTTAACCCCTCATAGATCCTGTGCCAACCGATATTCATGAAAGTGCGGTTTCCTTACAGGCAGGATTGGGGGATTAAACTCCGACTGACATTCCCTTAGTTGTCCATGCTCTGAAAAGGCATTGGTTACAAGCTCGGAGCTGCCAGTTCCATAGGCTGTTGCTTCTTTCTTACCGGCTGGGCTCCTGCTTTTAGCTCAGTCGTTACCAGAGTCTCGTTTTTGGCTCGTCCTGGCGTTCCCAAAGCCCATGCCAAAGGTCTCACTGCGCCCAATACTTCATCTGGAATGCCTCCTTCTTCCGCATGATTCTTCTCAGCTAGCAAACGTCTCTGGGCTTTCCACGCATTCTCTGGAGGAATAGGGAGCTGGACACAGAATCTGCAGAGAACCCGAGTTGTGCATTTAACTTACCAAGTCAATCTCGTCCAAGCAATGGCAAAGGGTGTTCTGGCCTATTACAGAGGGATTTACGCATTAATTTGGAATCCCAAACTGAGAGCTCCACGGCCTGTAAAACTGGTCTTAAAGTTCTTTTTCCTGTCACACCAACAATGCTTATCTTAGTCTGGCTTAAAGGTCCCTTAGGGCTAGTCACTACAAAATGGGTGGCCCCACTATCAATCAGAAAAGCTGTGACTGCATTCCCCAGCTTAACTGGAACCAGAGGATCAGCTGGGGAAACTTCAGTAGACTCCTCCAGTCCCCTTCAGGCTAATCCAATCTCCAGTGTCATTACACCAACAGCTTCCCCCATTTCTCTGTCTTTTCCATTCAAAAGACACAGACTTTCTTTCTTCCAGTGACCCTTCCGCTTACAGTGGGCATATTGATTCATTCTTAGTAGCGTTTCACAGTGGCGTCCGCTGGTACCTCCACAACCCTTACCTCTACCTCTGAAAACCCTCCCTGTACCCTTCCTTCTTCCTCTTCCTCTTTCCTGTCCTGTCAGGGTGGCCAGCAAAGCAGCCTGCCGTCTTGCTTGCCCTCACTTCTCTTTTTCTTCTCCCTCATCTCTGTTATTATGCACTTTATATGCAATCGACATTAATTGTGAAATTGTCATTACATTCACACCATCCACTTTTTGTAGTTGCTTTCTAATGTCTGATGTCAATTGATCAATAAACAACGTATTAAACAATTGCATATTACTAGCACCTTCTGGGTTCACTTTTGAGCCACTTCACAGTCTTTCACAGGAAGCAGATGGAGTTTCCTTATCCCATTGCCTTCCTTCACACAACTTAGAGAGATTCTTAGGCCTTTCTACTCCATATTTTGGATCCCATATAAGATCAGGTTTTGATATCCTTTTACCCCTCAGCTGTATTTGGATCCCACCTAGGATCTTCCCATGGAAGACATGTGTCCACATTAGGTACTCCTTCATACTGTTGGGCTACTCCTTCCCTAGCTTTTTCTAAGACTGCCCTCCTTTCATCATGGGTAAACAAATATTCCAAAAGGCCTTGTGTGTCTCATTTCCCCAGGTTCGATTGCGGCTCATCATTACGGTTTTAACAGTACTATACATTCCCTCCAGATTATGCCTGTAAGACCCAAGTGCCTGTTTCCAATTTAATAGCTCAGATGTGGTAAAAGGTACATGCACATATACCGGTGTCCCGTCAGGTGCAACAGCCTAAGAGGAGCCCGACTCACTTGTCTCTGTCCCCTAGTTCTTCCAGGTGCAGGCCTGGTAATCTCATTTTAATCCTCACTTGAAGTTTCAGAATCCAGCTGTTTCGAGGGGGCTACCAGGAATTGAACATCTTAGAAAAGACCTTTAAGATCATCAAGTCCAACCATCAACCTAACACCACCATGAGCCTTCCCCTCATCCACTAGGCGGGTCACCTGGTCATAGAAGGAGATCAGGGTGGTCACGCAAGACTCGCCTTTCATGAACCCATGCTGGCTGTGCCTGATCCCTTGGTTGGCCTGCACATGTCCTGTGAGCGCCCTCAAGATGAACCACTCCATGATCTTCCCCGGTACGGAGGTCCGGCTGACAGGCCTGTAGTTCCCAGATCCTCCTTCCGGCCCGTCTTGTACATGGGCGTCACACGGGCAAGCCTCCAGTCATCTGGGACCTCCCCTGTTAACCAGGACTGCTGATAAGTGAGGGAGAGTACTTGGCAAGCTCCTCCGCCAGCTCCCTCAGTACTCTGGGGTGGATGCCATCGGGCCCCATAGACTTGTGGGTGTCCAGGTGGCGTAGCAGGTTGTTAATTGTCATCAAAATTGTTGAGCTCTATACACTCGAAACACGCCCTAACACACAGAGCTACCCACCACCTCTCCTTCCTTGCCTGTCCCTTCTGAAGAGCTTATAGCCATCCACTGCAGCACTCCAGTCCTGAGTCATCCCACCGCAGCCAGACACCTGGACAGCCATATCTTTGTGTGGGAGCTCCACCTGGGTCACCAGATTCCTTCTGGTGATGGCTTTTGGCCGAGTGGAGACCATAGCTGGGGCCTCTTCTAGAAGGGCAATGACCACAAGTTGAGGGAGCCTCTAGAGCCAGGAGTGGGGACTGAGCCCTGCCCGCGCGCCGTCCCTGCCCGCCCTGCCTGTGCCAACTACTTGCAGGCTGCTGCGCCATGCCCTGTTTGCCCCATTTGCCTGTTTTTCTTCCTCCCTTTCCTCACATTTAGACTCTCCTGTTCTACAGCTACTACAACATGCATTTCCTATTTCCTTTTTTTCTCTATATATTCCGTTCTGGTATTTCAAGTCCACCAAACCACCCCTTTTTCTAACCTCCCAAATATTTCTTAAATCAAAAACCAAATCTATGTAAGGTACATCACCCCATTTTTCCTTTCTTCTACAGAATGACATTAATTGTAAAATAGTATTCTATTTCAAGAATCCATTTGCAGGCCACTTTTCACCATCAGCCCATTTATATCGTGGCCACCACTGAGTACAATACAATTTCAATTTATCTTTAGTCATGAGGTCCCCTCCAAATTTATTCCAATTCTTCAGGATGCATCCTAAGGGACAGCAAAGAGGAGCCTCCATGGAAGCAGTGGAAGCCATTTAGGTACTGAGCCCATGTTTCATACACAAAAACTCCAAACAAAACGAGGGATCTTTTCCCTATGTTACAACGTGTAGAAATGAAGCTACGCTAACTGCTGTGCATCTTTTCTGATGAATCTTTTGCAGAGCTTATACAACTAAGAAATCCAACTGCTTCCGTAAAGACTCTTGCCATTCTCCCCTTTTTCCCTTCAAAATCCCTCTTTCAAGCAGCGTCGCACCGCTGTGTCGCTCACCGCCCGACCGCAGGAGAGTCCCCGAGCAACAGGTCGCTGCGCGCTGGAGTCCGGTCGGACTCGCTTCTCCCCGTCGGGTGCGGCGAGACGATCCGGGCAAGGCTGTCAGCACGGTCCCTGGTGGGATCTGGACAAACAGAGTGCCTCGGTCACCATGAACGCCTCAGAAGGGGGCCGGAGGGGACTAGAGGGGTCCTAAGAAGGCTGGGTGAGCAACAGAAGGCTCTGGGGCGTAACAAACCCCTGTGGAGCAGTGCTGAGGGGACTCAAATGACGCTGTAGCATCTTGGGGGGCAGCTTCTAGGCTAGTCCCCAAACCACCAGTCTAGCAGGGTTTCTTGGGGTGCTCGAGGTCCCGTAGAGGGGTCTGCAATGAAGGCCTCAGGAGGGGTCCTGAATGGGCTAGAGTGATCCTGAGAGAGCTACAGGGCAAATGGAGGAGTCCTGTGGCTGGACTGTGCCTGAGAGCCCTCCACTGGCCCCAGCGAAGGCCAGCGGTGGGCTTTCGTGTACAATGAGGGCCACGGGAGGGCCCCTGAGGCTCAAAGGGAGGGCGCAAGGAGGCCAACAGAGGGGTGCTGGGGGGACCAGGGGGCAAACAGGCCTGCAGCGCACATCAAAAGGTGCACTGGGGTGCTGAGGGGTTCTGAGGGGGCAGCCGGTCAGGCGGAGGCAACCCCAGCACAATAGAGGGGTTCAGAGGGGACAGGTGGGTATGAGGAGGGCCCGAGGCCCGAGGGGACTGGAAGGGAAAATGAACAAGTCTTGAGGGGATCCGACGGCAAAGAAGAGAGTCGCCATCTTGAATTTCAAAGCCAGCCTAGGCCTTATCCACCTCTTTCACGTCCTGCCCCAAGTTGCCCCGGTTTGCCCTCGAGCAGGCGGCCCGGACGCCCACACCCAGCCGGCTCAGGCAGAGCAGAGGCCTGAAGGTGCCCGAGCGTGGTCGCACTGGGCGGTGGCTCCATGGCACCTCCTGGGCTGTCCGAGAGGGAGCAGAGGGGGCTGTTCCCGGGTCCCTTGGGCTTTGTGGCAGTTCCCTGGACTGCCCCCATGGAAGAGACACGCTGAGGCAACAGCAGTACTGGGACTACAGCTCCTGGCACTTCCTGTGGACCGACATGGCCGCAGAGCAGGGCTGTACCAGAAGACGACAGAAAGCCCTGCAGACACCCCCTCCCCCCCACGCTCCCCACTGCCCTGA
>NW_010528688.1:13098-13389 GCF_000687285.1 Phaethon lepturus | reverse complement strand
CTCCCCACTGCCCTGAGAAGCCTGGAAGCCACCCTGCTGGCACCGGCCTCCTCATGGGTTAGACGGCAGTCCCGAAGCACGGAGCGAAGGCCAGGCTGTTGTCTGCTGTGAAGAGCGGCGTTCCTCCACCACAAAACTTGCCTGGGTACAGCAGACATCGAGTGAGGGGCAGGCCGTGGTCCTCCTGTGGAACAGCGAGGTCCCTGCAGACTTAAGGTACGTTCACCAAGAGAGGCCAATGCCCCAAAAGACAACAGTGAGGGGAGGCAGCAGGCATTGACGGCAGGCGAG
>NW_010528688.1:0-12989 GCF_000687285.1 Phaethon lepturus | reverse complement strand
ATTCCCCTATTTCCCCCCCTCCCTAATCTTTCTGAAGGAGTAATTGCTTCAGAAGCAGCTTCCTGCTGCTTTCCACATTTTTATGTTTCTCTTACAGTGAGAGCAGGAGTTGAGAGTCATTCTCCCATAACATCAACCTCTTAAACCAACCTGGAGAAACGCACCAAGCCCCGATTCCATTTCCGAGGAAGAAATACTCAAATCCAGTATGTCCCTGCTATTGCACGCAGGCAAGACCGACGCTAGCACAGCTCATACTGGTTTGACGCTTTCCCCTAACGAGCAGATGGACAACCTGAGAACGAGACAGAGCAGTTACAGAATGGCCTAACACGCCATGTCTGCCTGGGGTCCAAGGGCCAGCCAAGAGGCTAGGCTGCTGTGATACCCGTGTTAGGCAGCTAGTCCCTGAACCCCACCCGATGCTGCTCGGACATGCAGCATTTTCATATTTAACAAGTGGGAACCAAATAAAAGGGCATGAGAGAAATTGCTACTGGCAGAAAATGGCAGGATATTACCAATAAACAGATTTAATGTACAGGGGGGTTGAGTCACTCATGATGCTCATAGCAATAAGGCTGCAGTAGTTAAGAAAACCGTGTTCAAATTCCAGCATTGAATTTTGTGTCTGGCCAAAGATGAATGAATTTGCTCTCTTGAAGAGGTGAGGATTTACGAGAGGATTTCAAATCAGTGACCATCAGGTTCAGGTGGTTGTACCGTAGGAGTGCCAGTGATGAGTCTGCGTCCCTGGAAGGCAGACAGAAGCCAGAGGAAAATCCTGGAAAGCACAGGCCCCATCACCATCTACATAACAAGCAGCATCTGTTTGCACAGTTGCACATACAGCTTTTTTTTTTTCCTTTAAGAAAACTAACATGAGTGTAGCTGCGTAGTCTTACCTCACTGTCACAAATATACCTGATAACAGAATCCCTCAAATTACCTTTTTCCTCCATTTATGTTTGAGAATCAAAACAGAACAGAGACCTTAGCAAATCTGTGCATCACAGAAACATTAAAAAATGCCTCGTATTTGGCAGTTAGTAAGACTAACTATATTAAAATACTGTACTTAATTGCTGTGTAGTTAAACAGCTTTTGGCTGCCTGTCAGATAACTTTTCTTGGTCCAGTCTTTCATATCCAAACAGAAATATTTTGAGTCTGTTAAAGAGACAATCTTAGGAAAAATATACTTTTCTTTTTGCTAATTGCTAAGTCGTGACACAATCACCTTAAAAGACACAAGCCAGCCACTTCACTTGCAAACCTCTCCTGTCAATTGCTTTCACATTCCATTTCTTAAGGTTTAATAAATAAAAGGTATTCATGTTTTCTCCTGTTTTGCTTTTGAAGCCAAACAATGCAAATGTTTTCTCAAAACAACAAAAATATCACCAACCAATGAGGATGGCAGAGGGGACATTTTGTTTAGTTGAGGTCACCAGCTCTACATAGGCTTAGTAAAAGTTATTTCAAAACCTGAACTTCGGGCCCATGTCAATCTGACAGTATCCCTCGAAACAAAAGGAACATTTCATTATTCAGTATGATGCGTTAAAATTACTTGATCAGACACATTCATATAATTCATCTGTCAGCCACTTACATTACACTTCATGCATTAATACAGAAATAAGAGACTGATATGAGCCATCTGAAGATGCAGTGTCACAGTGAGATAGTGCAATGTGCCTCAGGACATGGAAGCTTTCATCTGTTGGGTCCTCAACAAATTCACCAACAAAAAAAAGAAAAAAATACCTTCAGCAGTACACTGTCAGAGAGGGAGACTATGGCATGGTTTTCAGCATAGCAAAAACGTGCACAGTGAAACACATCTAACTTCAACTGGTTTGTGAAGTTTTACAATTTAGAAAGAACAAAAACAGGTCTTCTTCCTCCCCAAAGAAAGGTAAATCTGACTAGCAAGAACAAGAGGTTTCTCAAAGGCACACTCTCAACAGGTAACAGCTGCTACAAAGCAAACAATACAAGTTCATATTTCTGTGTCACTGAATAATTGAGAGAATATGCTAAAGTACTTAAAGTACTTTCAATTTTCTTTCTTGTGTGGTTTTTTTGGGGTGGTTTTTTTGGGTTTTTTTTTGTTTGTTTGTTTTTTGTTTTGTTTTTTTGTTTTAGAGAGTACCTTTGTTTTTTCCTGGTGGGGAACCTCTGCTAATTTTGCTTCTTTTGTGAGCAGCATCTATACAACATACCCATGGCAAAAAAACCCTCAGTATTGAGAAGCTAGTAACTTTTTCTAACAAATCATTCCTTGAAGAGTTGAGTAGTTTAAGCTGCTAAGTGACTCTCCTGTCAGAGGGGAAGTCTGAGGATCCTGGGAGTACAATTTTGCTCTTGGTTGGTAACCAAATGAAAAAATAGCGCATTTCACCAAAGACAAACCTAGTAGAACTTAGCTATGCTGCTGCCTTGATACCAGAGGTGTATGCTATAAAAGAACCAGTAAAAAAATCTTGTAAATCACACACTTATATTTAATATATTGAAACAAAATAGTTAAGAATGCAAGAACTGTATACAGATTAAAAAAATATTTTTTAAACCATCTGATCTTAAAAATAGACAATAGTAGTGAAGCTTAAAATACAACCACTCGCATTAAAATGTTTCAAGCAATACCACCTTGGTGTGTCCTGTTCCATCAAATGGCCATTAAGATAATGCATCAGTTGTTAAAAAGGTTGTGTTGGTTGGAGTCACTTTTTCACAATCCAAATCTACAACAGTTTTTCCTTTGATGGAAGAGCCTGAGCATTCCTGGTGCAAACTTTCCCGCCTCTCTGAAAGTTTAGAAGTGGATCGAGCCATCAAGCCACTTTGGCTTCCATTGGTTTGAGAGCAGACATTATTAACTTTAGTGGTTTTATTTTTGTGGTGGTTGTTGTAGACTTTGTATTTCATGAGGAGGATGAAGATGAAAACAAGAACTGAAGCCACAATGATACCCCCAATAATGATGATCATGGTTCCTCCAAGAAACTGCGCGTGAAGGGATCGGCACTGTTTGTATTCTTCCTGGGTTGTGAACTGCACACATCCAATCACTCTGGTTGCGGTCAAAGATGTCAATCCATCATCATAAACAGCAAGAACACAGAGGTCGTACTCACGTCCTGCAACCAGATCAGTCAAGAAGAAGGATTTACTAGCAGCTGGAATCATCCTGGAAGAGAAAATGAGTACAGTAAACATCCAAGTTGATCGAGCCTAAGGAGAGCTCTTTCGACTCTCAGTGCCACCCTAAGGAAACTAACAGAGCAGAAGATGAACACGGCAACTGGAACGAGCAGCAAAAAGCTAGCATTCCCTAGGTTAGTGATGGAAGATACAGATTTTAGCAATGACAGTATCTTCACCTTGCCCATTTCAAACAAACATGGACTACAGTGCACACACTTACCAACGGCCAGAGGAGAAGTCACACAATCTATTGTTTTGACTTGCATTATCTTAAATTTCCACAGTTTCAGCATAAGAGGGTATAACATGCCCTATGCAGAATGGAATACAGTCAGCTTTTTGAAAAACATAAAGGAACTGAAGCAACATACTTGTGGACTTAAATGGCAGAAAAGGATAAAATGAAACACTTTAAAATGTATTTTAGTAATTTTACATCCACAGGAAGCACGTTTTGAAGATCAGGGGAAAAGGGCAAATTCAAACCTTTGGTCCACAGATTAACCTTATTTCCATCTTCTAACAGCTCCGTAGTGCTCAGCATCTCATAATCAGGCGACCGGTAAGAACAATCAGAGCAAAGTATATGCACCTGCAACTACGTGGTGTCTTCTGTAGCCCAGTAACAGCACATACTAACTTCCTTGCCTTGATGCAACGCTAACATTGAGATTGTTCTATGTCAATTCCAAATATTCCTTTACCACAAAAGTAGCATTGGTACTAAATCGACAAATGAGAAGGATCCCAAAAGAAGAGCTATACGCTATGTTACAAATTCCCACAGACCCCAGTCATGACCATACAAATCACAATATCTCATTGCAGACCAGCTGTCCTTACGCTTGGCTCAGATTCCTCGCTGGAGTAAAGTAGCACTGTTGCAGAGGCTGATGCAGTGAAACTACATCCGTTTATAGTGGGTGGGAACATGCCCTCTCCAGGCCACAAAGTGGGGTGGTGGGGAGGTGGAGAAAACTAAGCACTTGTCATTACAGTCTTTTCCAAGTAGTCGTCGATGGGATTACAGACCATACAATGCTTAGACTGGAAAGAAAGAAGAGCTACACCTTCAAAAGAACATTCTCCAAACACATGGCTACCACTTCATTTATAACAACTGAATTTCTGTCACTATGAAAAAACAAAACCACTCCCTTGTCGATGTACAGGTATCATCATAGATTCATAGAAACACAAAAGGAGGAGACCTCCAGAGATCTCTAGCCCAGCTTCCCACATAGAGCAGTACTATCACAAACAGTAGATCAGGTCAACAGCACTTCTGCCTAGCCAGCACTTGAAAACCGTCCATGAGCTTTCCAGGCACCATTCCAGCATTAAACTACCCTCCTAGTAGATATTTTTCCCCTAACGTCCGATTTGAATTTCCCAAATCACAAGTCATAACCATTGCCCTGGTCTTAATTTATAAGAGCGGCTTCACGACCTCCACAGAAACTGGCCACATGCGGGGTTTTAAGGTTAATGAGATTTTTACTGCAGGAAAAACAGCATTTGAGAGGAAACTACACAAAGATTCATTTGTCAGATTGAAACACCCGAACTCCTAGCTTGTACCTAATGAGAAATTTAATCCAACATTAATGTAGGAGGAAACATGCAAAGCTGGCAACTGCTGCAGACCAGCAGAACACACCCCTGATATTCCTCATGGCCATTGTTATTCATTCAGAGTGCAGGCAATGCAGAATAAGGTCTCCCAGCTGCAAGCATTAACAACAGACTCATCCCTTCTCTGCCCTGCAAGCATTACTTTATGGAACAAGCTTTTTGTCGTGATTGTTTCTCTAGTAGAGTTATACATCTCCTATACCATCTGACCACTGAATCCTCAAAGTACGTCGTGCTCCTTGCTCATTCCTTTCTTCCACAAGTTTAATTCAGCAATTTCATTATATAATATTACACCTTGTCAAAGAAAACACCAAGGTTGTGTTGTCTCACTGGACCAGGGCTCCAGAAAGCAATTCATCGATCCTTGGCTTTTCCGGGTACAACTTTTGGTAGCGTGTAGCTGGTGATTCTCCCACACTCTCCACGTGAACGTGGCTCTCGATGCTCAACTGGCAGCTGTGGCTGGTGCTTCGCAGAGCGCCACTCAGTTTGCTCTGTGGCTTGACATTCACCTTCCTAAAACATATACCATTATCAATTATCAGACAAATATCTAATTAACTTTTCAGTCTTCTGTTCAGCCACATTTCATAGTGACCAAACACAACGAGAGAACACTGTGGCTCAGACTGGACTGCATTCCTCCCTCAGTTCAAACACCAAGTTACCCTGAAACTAAGCAGAAGATTCTTGCTTGTCATACGAAGGGATGCAACTGAGAAGATGGAGAATTTAGTTGCCTGCCTTCAACACTAAAGGCTTTGAAATCAGTCATGCCTCCCAGAAAAATGCTGCTGGCAACTACATCCAACCATGGCACGAAGTTTAAAATTGCTTGACATGAACAAAACCATCACTGAACCTCAGGGCACAATATGTAAAAAATTAAGGAATGTCATAGATAACCTCAGCAGAAGAAAGCACCATGTAGAAGACCAGCTAAGCATCAGGAATAGAAAGGAAACACCATGCAGAAAGCATCTTTCTGGTCTTTAGGAGTCTGCCCATCTGTGAGAGAGAGGTGTAATTGCAAAAATCTAGGTTAATGTCCATATTATTTGCCTTATTTAACAGCCTTTGATGCTATTTTTTCTTCTTTCAAACAACTTTCTGCATTGCATTATTGTCAGGATTCGGTATTGAAATTTGACTAATTACCATGTACAGCATGCCATATTACAATGTGTCCAGCTATTGCTGAAATACTTTTATAGTAGCTGTCATCAAAAAGAGGAGGTTCTAAACACAGGCCTTTCTGATCTCCTGTGCAAATCTTTTGCACACATGTTCGATAGGACCAAATATATATTTGATTTCTATCAGCTTTCTGGTAATACAGGGCTATTTTCAGCTCTGTGAATAAGGAGAAGCATATAGTCTTGATAAGGCAGAAGATAAGGTTTCTTCACTGGCTAAGTAGTTATTCACAGACACATCTCCTAGTAGGAAAGGCTTTTTTTGGCATATTTAGGAAGTTTCAAGGCAACCTCTACAAATGAGTAAGGACAGCTCACAACTGAGTAGGCAATCTGCCTACAGCCATGTCAGTAGTTAACCTCTGCACGTTTTCTCTCTTACGCCTGCGGAACATTTACTTCTGCAGTAGAGTATAGTCTTCCCTATACCATATTTACTTTATTTCAGTAACACTATAAATGATGGAATAGTGGTTAAATTCAATCAACTTGAAAAATTAGCACATGCTTGAGTATAGCAGTTGTAGCAAAGGCAGGTCTTTAGTGCCAGCCTGTGGTGGATGGCGAGGACTTGTAGGAAAGGCCAGAAAACATGTGGGTAGATACTGGGAGCAAGCGTATCGTCTGAAATCTTCATCGTTCTACCTGAACCCACAGACTGCAGTTTAAAGACGGCAGAACAAACATCTCCATTAGCACTTGGTTTGACCTAATAACAGTTTAAGCACCATTGACTAGATTGTAGGTTTGTTATGAAACATATTCAGGATGCCATATGATCCTTGACAACCCCAAGTGACTGGGATATAGGGGCACTACGACCCCAAGCTTATCAACCTCTCAGCGGAGTTATTCCATCTCAAACTGGGAGCCTGCAGCAATCAAGGTCATTTACTTAAATAATTAGCTTGCATGAAAGACGTTTCATAATAGCAATACAGAAGCCAAAAACCCATGTCTGCCAGGAGATTCTGAAATCTCCAGGGATGCAAAAACCTTTTACTTGGCTATTCTTTTGGGGGTTGGTCTTTTTTTAACTCCTCGAGAAATGTTATTGTGTTATTTCACAATAACTACTCATCAGCCTTTTCTCAAAAAAAACTCTTAATTTACATTAGAGTTTCACCAAGAACTAGCATCCTATTACCTATAAAAGTGCCAAAACTGTGGCTTTTAGACACAATTCTGTCAAATTGGTTTTTTGTAGCTGAAAATACTGAGAGTACTACCTTTTCTCTTACATCTCTAATGCCACAGAGTCTGTATATGCTTGGTGTCGGCCCACAAGCACCATCTTTCAAAGGGATCAATAGCGGAACAGTAACTGTCAGATTTAAATGAACAGTGCTAACATAACTAGTTTAAGAGCACTAACATCTATTAACCATAATCTGTGCCAGCGTTTCCCCTGCCATCTGCAGTCAGCCAGTAACAAGTAAAGCCCTTTGGAGAAAAGTTAACTGTGAAATCTGCTCGCAAAACTTCTGACAAAACATCATTTTGTGAGGTTGGAAATATTTCCTAGCAATGTTGTCAACAACAACAAGCAACTCAAAATACAGACGGAGTCTTTTGTTTGGACTCCAATTGATAATGATGCTGCCCACAGGAAAACGTAATACTGTGGCCAGACTGCCTCAAACGAATCACTTTTACTTTGGCCAACCCCCCTGCTCCCAATCTAACACTACTGTTTTGAAGGTTTGAAAAAACAGGGTTTTTTTTCCTCTTATTTCGCTGTTCAATTGGGAGGGGAAGGGCGAGGGTGAAAGGAAGGGATGGGGAATTTGAGGTGTTGGAGGGACCCCAGTGACAGGAGGTCTTTTTTTAATTGATTCTATCACCAAACTCCTGAGCACCCAGTTTATTCAGCTGATTAAAGGGGTTAAAAAGCAATCAGCGTAGAGTCTGTTTTATTCACAGAAACACCCACTGAGACCCAAATGTGATCTATGACACCTGTGGAGGTAAAAACAACAACATTCTAAGACAACATAAAATCCTAGACTGTTACCGAACACAGGCTGCTGGCTGCATTTTTCAAAAGAATTATCTCCACATGTTTGATGCAACAGTCTGGAAATGAAATGACCACGCACCAGAAGATACACAGAGCTATGAAGCATTGATGACAGGTTTCTTATTTATAGAGCTTTCACACAAATCATGCAAAAATTTTTGATAGAAACAATGACAGCAATTGATTCTTATTCATACTATTTAAAAAAAACCCATACTTCTGCATCAACAGTACAAAAGGAAACAGGGATATTTTCCTCCTCCAAAAAAAGCACAGCATCTTAAATGTTTGAGAAACAAGACAGTGATATTTCATGTTGGAATGATCTCTCCATAATGCAACAACTACCATCCATCATTTGCATTTGCAAGGTATTATTTTTATAAACTATGATGGCTCTCCAGCAGCAATCGGTGCCAAAGTAAGAGGTTACACTGGGCAGCCGCATTAACAAAGATCATGGGGGCGTGGGGTGGAGGGGAATGACAGTGGAGAAGTGACCTCCATGGTTTGAGGCATCCCAACTTTGTAAGGGTAATCCTGATTAACTCGGCACACAGTCAACTATGAGAACATAAGCTTTTTCCCCATAAAGGGAAACCTGAAGAAGAGGTTCCCAAGGAGAAACTCCCTGAAGAAACCTGGAAACTGCCATGACAACTGCTACGCTGCAAGATAAGGAAAAAAGCTACCAAGATTAAAGCCGAAGAGTGACAAATCGTGTGATCTACTGTATTTACAGATGTCAGATGGATCACATATTTCTAGACTTCCATTGGTATATATCCTCTTTTTTTTTTTTTAATTGAGGAATGACTGCTGGTTAGGTGAAGAAATGCAAACACAACCATTTGTCCAAGATTTCCTCCTGACAAACAGCCACCACTCGTGTGCAGCCTTGCTGGATAACCATGGCAATCCCGACATACTCCAAAATTACTCCAGTTACTGCACACACACACGGCAACTCCACCGGTCGAGAGGGATGTTGCACCACCTGCCAACCCAAGTCCATCCCTACAGTGCCATGTGCAGGGTCCAGCGTGTCAAGGGCACCCAGAAAGGAAACACAAAGTCTTATGGCACGTGTCTGACCTATGAAAGAGGTTTTGTAGCTCCTCAAACTTCACTGTTTGAAATCTAGCATGGTCCTAATTTAAGAATTTTTGAGCAGACGTAGTGTGGCTGATTCTAACTGCTTTTCACGCAACAGATGTAATCATTGCTATATTGATCTAGCAGTATAACTCCTTTTCCCCAAGAGTGACAGCTCTGCCCTTTAAACAAGAGTACTTTGTACTCCATATTAAAAGCGGTCTGCCTCTCATTTTCTAAGTTTTTCTCTCAACAGAGAAAACAAGGACGTATTATCAGCAGTTTTATGCAATATATAGTCTCTCAATTATCTATAGAGAAGCATCACTATTAAATACTCATCTTCTAATTTATAGCATGTAGTTGAAGCTAATTAAAGTTAGATGATCACTAGCTATGAAAGATTAAATTCAATGCTTAGGAGACTATTGCCTTTGATGTTATGAGATCCAGCTTCTAATTGACTAGGACATCAATCAGATTGTTATGAAGCATTAGTAATCTGCTGCTAATATCAACTGTGGTACAAATTGAAGATTATCCAGCCTAGCTCAGAAATACAGAATCACATTTTTTTAATTTGCTGGCTATTTGAGGAAGCACTGGCAGACAAAATAAGGGCACCTGCAGCTCCCTTTGGAGGATTTTGAGCATCGATTGCTGCCCCACTTCTCCCTCGCACACTGAGGAAAGTTAGAACAGAAAGCTGGCCCAGGGTCCTGTGGAGATGAGCCTTTTATCCCATAACCTAACACAAGGAGTAATTTTCATAAAGATACATATGAACTAGATTAGCATACAGGAGAGGTGCATTTTCATCAACATGTACACACAAACCTGTGTGCGCATCATGACAAAGCAGCAATAAAATAGCATGGTTTCTCTTCCAGATTAATTATTGCTTTCTAAAGCTTACATAATATTTGTCACTACTATCTGAGTACCAAAAGGTCAGTTCTAGCTGATATCTGTTCCCCAAGACTATCACTAGAAACCTGGGCAGGACACTTGAGCAACATCAGTTAAACTAAAATTATAGCATTGTGAAGTCCAAATTGCACAGGAACTGTAACCAGCATCAAGACCGTAAGCTGTTTAAAGAATACAGATCCATTTATATCTCAGAGAAGAAAAAGCTGCACAAAGTGGCTATTATGATTCTTGACTCACTGTATACATGGCTGTACAACACTTTCCAACCTTTCTTCTGAAAACAAACAAGGCTCTTACTTTCAATATTGATGCTTTCTGCAAAATGCTACCTGCACCTTAATTTTACTGATTGTGGATTGTTGCTACTCATCTTGACAGATGCTTCACTCTGATGCAATTTTCTTTCTCCATAACTAATGCCTGCCTTCAGTTTTGCTAACCATTTTTCACCCCTGCTCCAGGAGCTAGGTCAGTGTGATAGTTTCTATTTCACAGAAAGAGAGGGGTTAAGCGACTCGCCTGAGACAACACAGTAACCAGCGGAGCCAGAAGCACAGCTCTTATTTTCCTTTCCGTCTTCACCACTGGGCAAAACGCTGTGTGGCTGTGTTGCGACTCTCCCGAACTGGGAACGACAAGGAGCAACTATGGTGCACTTACGTGCAAGTGCACACAGGCGGCATAACTATGTGCGGCGCGCATACGTTATTCTCACATACATGAATGGATAATTTGATTGCAGTCTGAGGGGAAAATTAGGAAGAATATCTCCCTTTACTTCCATAGGCTCCTAGCAGGGGCACAGATGAACATGCATTTACCCACTAATACCTACCCAGAGGCAGAAGGAAATGGAAAGGTGAGGAAAAAAAAGTAAAGGAGTCAAAGGAGCAATCTAAATGCTCAAGATAAAGGAAAGTTGCCATAGCAACTGCTCTTCCCGTGGTACCGCTCAACTTGACGGAAGCGACAGGTTTCTGATGCATCCTGCACCGCTTAATACTTTTTCCAGGCAGCAAGCTATCGCCTGCCAGAAATAAATTACACAGCGTGCTCCAGGCAGAAGGAAGCTTTCACCTTCTGTAAAACTCCTTTGGCAGGACTGAAGCACTGCCACGGCTGGGTGCGCTACTACACTTCTATTTACATCCTCCTGTATCAACAGACTGACTCCGTGAAACAGATGTTTATACACCTTACCAGAAAAATGGCGTCTGAGAGGGGTCTTGACCATGCAAAGGGTCAGCAAACAAATCTGGGGACTCCTGTTTCTGCAGCGCACATTAAGGCACTCAAACTTAAGGCACTCCAACATTTATAGCATAACTTGAAGTAGCAGTTGTTCAGATAACTGCAAATGTAGAATTGCTGCCCAATTACCATTCCTCTCACTTCAGCACAAAACTTCCTTTAAGGATCTATATCTGATGATTACTCACTGTGGGAACTGAACGAGAACACACAAATTTTCATCTTTGAGAGGCCCGTTATACTACAGTCTATTACACTGTATTACGTGAAATTGCTGCTCTGTGATTTGAAGCATCGAGTATTTTATGGTTTTGTTACCAACCTAATCCTCTCAGTTAACAGGAATCTGGGCTGAGAAAGTGGCATGGAAACATAGTATTCTTCCCCGTTTCTTCTTTAGGAACAAGGCCATTCAGCAGCAGCACTGTATAAATCTGCAGATTTATTAACAGGCTGCCACGTGAGTCACTCATGTATTTTTAGAGACTTTGGAAAGTTTAAAACTCATCGAGAACAAATTACTGCAATTGTAAGAAAGCTGCCAACTTGGTTGACCAGCTGTTACGGCAAAGGATGAAAAATCCCATTAAACAACTCTCTCATACTACTGGATGCGCCTGCAATGCACTCACTGGCTCTACCTGCTTCTCACTTTGCTTGCTTCACTTTACTTTCTAGTGGGAGACTTGAATAAAATCCCTTTAGAAACCCCAGTCACGGCTATCAAGACATCTCTGCTTCACATTTCCCTTCATTTTGCAACTTTGCAGTTCTTTCAAACAGCAATGTCACCAACGTTCTCACAGCTGACAATTAAATGAGACTTCATCTTCCAGTCAGCTCCTCACCATCCCTGTCAGATGCCAACAAGGCATCCTCCCACCCCCTCCTCAGAGACCCTTGCTTACCCTCACTGAGTCCTCCTGCTTCTTTTCCAGTTCGTAGCCATGACAACGGGAGGATGGATGGCATCCTTCCTCAAAGAGACTCTGGGGATGGGTATTTTAACATGAGGCTTCTGAAAATCCCAAGTGACTGTGTAGTGAAACGTCTAATCCAAGGACAGAATCACAGAATCATTAAGGTTGGAAAAGACCTTTAACAACATCAAGTCCAACCATCAACCCAACACCACCATGCCCACTAAATCATATCCTGAAGTGCCACATCCACACATTTTTTGAATACTTCCAGTGATGGTGACTCCACCACCTCCCTGGGCAGCCTATTTCAACGCTTGACCACTCTCTCAGTAAAGAATTTTTTCCTAATATCCAATCTAAACCTCCCCTGGCACAACTTGAGGACATTTCCTCTCATCCTATCGCTGGTTACTTGGGAGAAGAGACCAACACCAACACCTCGCCACAACCCCATTTCAGGTAGTTGTAGAGAGCGATAAGGTCTCCCCTCAGCCTCCTCTTCTCCAGACTGAACACCCCCAGTTCCCTCAGCCGCTGCTCATCAGACTTGTGCTCCAGACCCCTCACCAGCTCCGTTGCCCTTCTCTGGACACGCTCCAGCACCTCAACGTCCTTCTTGTTGTGAAGGGCCCAACACTGAACACAGGATTCAAGGTACAGCCTCACCAGTGCCAAGGACAAGGGCATGATCTCTTCCCTGCTCCTGCTGGCCACACTA
>NW_010528687.1:15006-24852 GCF_000687285.1 Phaethon lepturus | reverse complement strand
GGCCGGTGGGAGCCGGCGCTCGGCACGCTGCCAGCTGCGGCAGTGGGACGCGGGGGACCGAGCAGAGGACGAGCCTACGTTGTGTTTCGCTAGAGCAGATTGCCAATTTTACACATCTCCGTATCTCAAAACCCGTGTAATGAAGAGAAGATGTTTAAAGCAACAAAAATACAGGAAATGTAATAAATGCAAAAGAGAATTACATGGAAAATACACTGAAGGAGTGTTTTCCTCGCTGTTGAGATGCTTACAGTCTATTTGCTTCATGAATATTTAGAAACAAGAAGGCTGGCTCCAAATGTCAGTCTAAATGTACACAGTTTTCCTTCCTATAAATATTGCATTTTATTCCAAGACAGCAGAATGCAGAAAAGTAACAGCTAAGACCTCGAAAGCCCTTTTCTCTTGCTCCTTGAAATTGGTTCATTTGGACTGTAAATTCTTCTGGGCTACATGATAAAGATACTTTGCTTTCATTTTCTTCTAAGGTTGCCAAATCCGAATGATAGGTTGACCTGGGAAATAAAAGGGGTACGGTTGTAAATATTTCACACTCTTCCTCTTTCTGGAAGCAAGACCAACAGCAGCTAATGCTGGAGCGAAGTGAAATACAGGGACTTGCAGTACCAGAGAGCAAGTATCGTGCATGAGAAGAGCTCGGATTTTTGGCATCTGGCAGGTGAAGATTTTGTCCTTGGACACAAACACTCTCTGAAGAGAAAATACACTCGCTTTGTGGAAGAATTGTAAATCAGATGTAAATAACAACATGACATTAGTCCTCTTGTCCTGCTCCTGGAGGGTAAATTTGGCATTCTCTCATTCCTAAAAAGAGACAGGTTGTTTGGGGTTCTCTCATTCCTAAAAAAGAGACAGGTTGTCTGGGTTTCAGCGAGCCGAGAGGAGCTTCGCTGGTCTTGATGGGAGGAGAAGCTGACATTTCAATGGGCAAGGGGAAACGAAGCCGTTCCAGTATGTCTCTGTACGGCACCGTGCTCAACGGGCAGACCAGAATCAGCCACCTCAACCCAGGCGAGATGGGAGCCTTGCTGGAGGAAATAACAGAGGATTCCCCCTCCTCCCCGTCAAGACCATATGTCTGCTGACTGTTAATGAGATTTACAATCTTCCCCGAGTCCTGTCTGCTTCTAGACCCTGGTGATGCGCAGTAGCCAATAGGAAAGAGCTAATAATTCATTATAAATCACTTATCGATGACTTATGGGTTGGTGTTTTTTTCTGGTTTTTAAATTGCCTGTGAGCAGCAGAGTGGTTTTCTCAGTCTTGCAACTGGAAATACTTGCTGACTAATTTCTGCAAGTGAATCCTGGCCAATCGACTTCAGTTCCAGGCAGTTGTCATGAATGGCTGAGATTTCCACATGGAGCTCTGATAAACCATAACTGCCTAGAGATGAGTGGCCTCTTGCCCATGTCAGTCCTCCTACATTGAACCTACACGTCCCAAAGAAAGAAACACCAATCAGGAATTCCTGATCTGACAGGTCTTTGCACCAGAAATGGTCTCCAACTTGGCTTTCAGATAGCTGGAGCCAACTGTTGCATGCAGGAGGCAGTTGCTGCTCTTGAGAGGTGTTGGTTGTTCCCACCTTCTGCATTGGGTTTCCTGATCAACCTGTTTGGATGCTCAACCCTTTCAGAAAATGGGTCTAAGGATGCCCTTGTGCAAACACCAAGGTGCAGGCAAATAGCTAGTAGCCTTTCAAGTCGTCTTGCTTCATGAGGGCTTCATCAAGAAAAATCATTGACATCGTCCAAACTTGACCAAGGCTGAACACCTCAAAACTGGCAATGCAAGACTGGGGGCCATTTCAGAAAATGTAGGGCATAGCTTTAGCTCTGTGATGTTACAGTCTTCGATTGAAAAAAAGTTGTTTTTTGAGACGGTTCTCAAAAGAATGTGCCCTGACAAGTTCCTAGTAAATGAAAATGGGGATTTTGTTCTATTTATACTTTTAGCAAATCCACAGACAATATAAATGAATTTGAAATACAAAATGGAATGTATTAGCCAGACTAGTGAGAGATAGTTACATATCCTTCATACAGCAGTACACAGTAATCCAGCCAAAATATTTCAGAACTAATTACTGTACAGCCTTCTAATCCCTAGTAGAGAAAAAAAAAAAAAAACAACAAACCACCCCATATATTTTTGGAAGTTCATTGGAAGCATCTGTTTAAGATGTTGTTAATCCTTCATTCCAAAATCATTGGCTGGATGATAATGAAACAGTCCTGTTTGCGCTCAGTGTGTTGAGACCTAAAACTCATCTTGGCTAAAGCTGATTATTTCGTACAAAGTAACATAACTCAATCCCTTTTCTTCTTGTTTTGCTTTTCTTTCTTTTGGTGAGAATTTGTTATTCCTACTTTGTTTTTCTAGATGGCAGCTGGCAGTAGAAAATGATTGGCTTTAATCTCAAATTTCAAAATCAATACGGCACGGGTACTATTGATTTTGGCATACCAGTATGACCCTGGGGTTTCACAGCAACCAAAGAGGACTTTTGATGTTTCTGGACCTTCTTCAATTAGAATTGCTAAAGATCTCCCACCCTCCTAAAGATCAGCAGTGCCAGAATAACTTTGCTTTGCAGCCGCGGTCTGAGCAGCAGCACAGCGGTGTCCTGGCTGGGACGCCTGCAGATCTGGTAAAGAAGGCGTCCCTCTAAACCTCAGGCAAGGGAAGGTGAAAACACGCCAGTGTGCCTGAGACAGGTTAAGGAAAACTTTTCGAGCCTCGTTTGCTTTCATTGAGAAACACGCACGAACCGGTGTTGGAACTGTAGCCCGGTTGGCTCTCATATCCGAGTTCTGGTTTTTACCATTGCACTGTTGAAAGTGCATTTGCAAGCAACCTTAAATCTCAGACTTCCTAGCTTTTGAGTACTTGACTCCACGACTTTAATACTCTTTAAACATATGGGTTTCTCCATAATTTTAGATTATTTTTTTGAAAGGTCTGGATTCAATTCTTCTAATAGCCTCAGTGTTTTCAGGCCAGCTAAGATCACTCCTGCAGTTTGGTGTGAGTTTGGGACGTTGCCCAGAGCAAACAAAAGAGGAGCTGTGGGGTTGTTCTTTTTCTTTTTTCTTTTTTTTTTCCCCTCCTATAAATTTTACGAATTTCAGATTTATGTTTGTGGAGTCTATACATTTTTTTATGTTATTAAAGACGGATGAAGAATGAAATAGACTGCTCTGAGCTGCCACGCATTGCGCTCCAGTACGGCATCTTTCTCTCCCTCCAGACTACCACCAGCTTGGGACAATTTAAAGGTCCTTTCAGTGCTCGGGTTTTCCCACCTATTGAAGACACCTACACTAGAACTGTGTGAGTCACCAGGTCAAGGGGTTGCCTCTCCCTCCAGCAGCCATAAAATCTATGTGACCACCCTGAAGATGACAGATGTTAGACTGATGTATGTCCCACCAAGTCTCTCTGCGAGTCAGGTATTCAAGAATAAGAGGAATTGTTTCCTTATCTCCAAGAGGTGTTTCAAGACACTTAAAAATGAGGTTTTGCAAGAGTTGGTCTTGTGTCTGGTCCTGCAGAACGCTGTCGGGGGATGGAGTGGAGACAAGCTTTCTAAAAACGGGTCGTTCCGCAACGAGAGAGACTGCAGATAAAAGGGAGGACAGGGTTTGAATACAAGGTGATGCTGATAATACAAAAGTCTGAAAAATAAAAAAGTAACAGAATTTAGTGGGGATGAGGGCAAAGTACGACACTTGGACAGCTCCTACCTACCAACACTAACTGGGAAGGTCTAGTGGGCTGCCATCCACCACAACACGGCGCTGGGACCACAACACGGCACTGGGTCAGCAGCTTCCCCTTGCTGCGAACAGGCGACAGACCCTTCCAGGGGTGTGTAACAAGGAGGCAAAATCCATGGAGAAATCGGGCTGGACAGGGGTCCCCGGGCACTGTCCCCCACCGTTCCACCAAGGAGGTGGGCTGGAGGGAGCCCAGGGGGAGGCAACAGGTCAGAGATATAGAAAATACAATATTCAAGGAAAAATTGAGAGAACTGGGTCTGTTTCACTGACAGGAGAGAATGCTAAAGGGAAAACACGCCACACCATGGGAATACATATTTAGTGTCAGCAAAGAAGAGGTTTTCTTCAGTGGGTCCATGGAGGAGGATAGGACAGAAAGCACACCGCTTTCTGGAAAAGGGGATGCATTTTAAAGAATACTGAGTCTTACAGAGCTGCTCTGAAATGTCAAAAATGTCTCCATGCTGGTGGGTGAAACCGGAGACTTTGGGAACACCAGAAACAGCAAATGATTTTTCTAGGTATTGGTCAAAAATTTGTTGGGTTTTTGTTTTTTTTTTTACAAAAGAGGCTTATATTTTATGGTTTTCCTGACCTTTTTCTTCTGAAAAGGAAAAACAAGGCCAAATTGTGAAAACTTTGCATTGTGACGTACTGAGATTGGCAACTTTGTTTCCTGTGTTCAAATCAGCATACTTCTGCAGCTAAAATAAAACAAAACAATGCTGGGAAGGGGTGTCTTTTTTTTTTTTTTATTTAACTGTTGAAATCCAAGATGAAATATTTCAACTGGCCCCAGCAGCAGCAACAACAACTGTTTCACATTCTCTGCTCACTAAAATGTGCTCAAGCATAGCTAGACCCCTGCTGTCCCAGCTTGGGGTGGGATGGAGGGGGAGAAGAACGAGTCTGGATCCTGCAGCTCATCTTGGGGTGGAAGAGCTGCTCCCTGCCGTACTCCCTCGCCCAACAGAAGTTTGAAAACCTTCTTCCTTGCAATGTTTTTTGTGTGTTTTGAAGTTAGCGAGAGCAGTGTCTGAAAGTTTCTGAGCAAAAAGACGGCCTGTAAGCACTTTGTTGGCGAGAGAAGCCGCCGTACGTGGGTGGCAGAGGGAGTTTCCGCTCACGTCTCACTTCTCAGAGCTCTTTCAATTGCCTGGACAAAGAGGCTTTTGGATGTTGTGGCACTGACAGGGGAAACTGAACAGTTAACGATGGGGTGCAAAGCACCCCGTGTCTGCCTAAGAGTAAAATTCATCTGAAAACCCTGAGCTCTGGAGAGGTAAAAGGTGTGGGAAATTGTAAGTTCACATCTTACTAAACCATAAGATTACTTTTGAGCTCTTTAAACTTTGTAGACAACAAAAAAGATTGCCTCAGAGGAGGCAAAAAGATAACAAACGGTTCTCTTTTAAAAGCAGAACAATAAAGGCTCTTCGTTCATCATTCAAATTTCTTGCCTAATGAAATTGGATACAGTCTGAAATCCCCCCATAAGCCAAAAGCTAATTCATTTCCGCATTTGAAATGCATGTTATCAATTACTGACTGTAGATCTAATGATTTCCATAGCTAGTTTTCATTCTGATACAAGTGGCTTTGAGGATTTATTGATGATGAGTATATAAAAAGTCAATTCAGAAATGTATACGGAATTCATCTCTGCAGTGTACATGCGGCTGTTGGGTCTTTGAACCACAGCTCAGCCAGGCAGATAAATATCTTCTTCTTCTCATCAGCAGACTTAAAAGGCAACCTAAATTTAAGAGTTGCTCTTGAACTCCCCGTATCTCCTGGATGCCTGAGTCCCGCATGAGGACGAGCAATGGGTATGGGGTGTGATGCAAGAGTGTCACGGGGAAGGTTATCATCCTCTCTTACCTGGACTGGAAGTCAGAAATGTCCACAGTATCTTTCCAGGCTCTAATATTTGTGAGTCTCCAGGATAATACGATCATTACACAAGACTTTTTTAATGAAGGCATAACCTTAGGTTGCTCCCCAGCTTTGCTCTCAGAAACAGGTGGATTCCCTAAGCTGAAACATTAAAATATCACCCCTACCTGATGTAAAGCAGCCAGAGCAGTAGCTTTCGGTCTGGATATATGGTTTTGCAGACCAAAAATAAGCAAATGAGTTGGTGGTCTTATCACAGGAAGCCCGGTGATAGCAGAGAGGCATGTTGTCCGTCCCTCCTGCCCTGCACCATGCCAGTCTACCCACATGTTTTCATCAATTCCTTTCACACCGGTGGGTTTTTTTCTTTTTTTTTACCTATCATAGCCACAGGCTCACATTTTCATGGTGACTCTGAGGAGTCTCCTGTGACACTTTGCTTTAAACTGAAGCAAGGGAGAAAGTCACAAGAGACATGAGGACATTAGGCTGGCCAGCAGCCCTAGCTTACCCATGGCAGTGAGCACAGTGTACTGGGAGAAACTGGAGTGGTTTTTCCCCCAGTTGGGGATCTGTGAGGGCAGTATTTGTATTTTTGCCTGCTTTTTCTCAATACAAAACTCTGTCGTTAGTTATTTGCAAAACTTACACGTGAGCATGGCTTATCCTCAAGGGCCTCTCGTTTCCTAATTCTACCATTTGCACGTGGTTAACGTGTCGGATTTGCCTTCAGCACTCAACTGGAGGGAAGGCCGCTAACGACAAGACTTCGTCTTGCTCCTCGCGAGCAGAGGGACCATGAGTTACGAGGTCTCTCTGACGGTGCCGCGAGCACCAGTGTCCCCGCAGGGCTGGCTGTTGAGGACCCCGGATGCCCCACGCCTCGTCCCGTCAGGCATGGGATGCATCGTACCCGCCGGGCTCGGTGGGACTTTCCTTCGGGGTAGATGCCCCAAGCAGAGGCAGGATCTGTGCCAACAGAGACGGTCAGAGGTGCAGGAGCTGCCACGGGTGGGTCCAGTGGGCTCCTGCTAAAGCAACAAGATGCTGATATAATTATGGGAACGGTTTTATTGGGTTTTATGAAAGACCTGATCCCACTCACATTGCCATGTCCATGCACGGCAGCATGCATTTTTCTTCTTTCTTACTGTATATTATAAAACCGGCTTAATATTTTCTTAATACACAAAATTTATAAGGCCAGAGCTCCAATCATTATAAATCAAGCGGAGCACACAAACACAAGAAGCAAGAAGTAAAGTAGTACATCGCAAATCATTCAGTGTCAATAAACTTGGTTGTTATTTGTAGCCAGCAAAGGAAATTGGACTTTTTAATACGTAACACATTAACCTAGGTGTCTGCCCAAATGGAGCTGCGTCTTTAATGTGTTGACATATTAACACAAGTACTCTTTCTCTAATTCCCCCAACCTTATCATAACAGTAATATTGTTAAATCATTAGCAGACCTATAAAGAAATATTAATTCTCCCTAATAAAATATTGAATAACACTTTTTGCTGTTGCCTAGCCACAGAGAATAAGCAGTGTTCACCTGATCATGCCTGCTGCTGCTTAGATTTCATAGCTATAGAAAGCATACGCTTACGTATGCTTACGTGTGCCGAGACAAGGCGCAAACTTTTCAGCAGTAATTCCAGGAGTTTGGTGGGCTTGTTTGGTTCGGTTTGCGAAGATCACAGAGGGCGGGACAACTCGATCCCTGCTCTTGCGGTGTTTTGTCCCTGATGATGCGGTTTATTACCGGTGCGGAGGAGCTGTGGCCGAAGAGATGCTCCTGATGCCTTCTGCCCTCGCGCGAGCTCCTGAGGATGCTGACCATGCTCTGGTACCCCACCCTGAGTCCCACCGAGTCTGTGGCCAGCGGCCAAGTGCCCCTTGTTTCAGTCTCACAGAATCACAGAATCACAGAATCACTAGGTTGGAAAGGACCTTCAAGATCATCAAGTCCAACCGGGGGGACAAGGGGAATCTGGGACTCGGGCAGGGCCTGATGCAGCTCCATGGAGCTCAGGAGAATAAGACACGTCTCTGGACAGAGGAGGACGTAAAGCTGGTGCCGCGTGAAGTGCATGCTCAGGGAATGAAGACTGGAAAATTGCTACCCGTAAGTACACTGGAGAAGCGGACAGTGGTCAACTCTGTTCCTCCTCCTCCCATGGCTCTCTTTATTTTGATGCATTTTTTTCTTGTTTAATATGGTGGTTTTATGGGCAGAATGTGCTCAGGATGGTGTATAATGGGACCAACTGTGCAGAAATGTCATGCATGCGAAATCTATGCAAAGCCCCTGCTATGCTTTTGCCTGAATCAATTTAAAGAAGACGCTCCATAAAACAGGATAAAGCCAGATTAAGCGCATACAAATGAGGCAGCCCAGGCAAGGTTTTCAGAATTTGTTGGAGGCAGATGGAATACAAATGGAGAAAAAGATTGCACTGGTGCATGTGTAAAACACACTTCACAGATATATCCAGAGAGGCTGGAGGTGAGAGAAACAGCCTGACGGGAAGTCCCCACTGCAGAGGTCACCTGAAGACGGAGAGGACAATATGCCAGACGCAAGGCCCGTCCTGCTTCACCGCTACACGGCCTTCAGTTTTCCAGCAAAGTCCCTGGACGGCTGTGCAGGCTGCTGTAGCCGGCAGCAAAGCCTGTTGCAGCTTCACAAGAAATATCACAGAATCACAGAATCAATAAGGTTGGAAAGGACCTTCAAGATCATCAAGTCCAACCCTTAACCCAACACCACCATGTCCCCTAAACCATGTCCTGAACCACCATGTCTACACGTTTTTTGAACACTTCCAGTGATGGTGACTCCACCACCTCCCTGGGCAGCCTGTTCCAATGCTTGACCACTCTCTCAGTAAAGAAATTTTTCCTAATATCCAATCTGAACCTCCCCTGGCACAACTTGAGGCCATTTCCTCTCGTCCTGTCACTGGTTAGTTGGGAGAAGAGACCAACACCCACGTCGCCACAACCCCCTAAATAGAGGCACTAAATGAATTCAGCAGAGGGAAAAGCCGATCAGCATTGCTGCCCCAACGCTATTTGCTTCGCTTTTACATTTATTTGATATTCTCCTACCGTTTTCAGTTTTCAGCCTGCTGCAGATTTTCCTACTGACAATGCATAGGAGCCTCCGCAGGACGGTAATGCCGTACATGGCATCGCTGGTATGCAAAATATACTGTGAAATAAAGCAAGCAGATTGGGAACTTCTGTTCTCGTAATCTGAGAGCGAGGGCAGCGCATTGAAAATTGATGAAAGGAAATACTTTTTTTCACACAATTAGCTGCTGGAAATCATTGCCTGGAGATTTTGCTGAGGCTGAAAACTTGGCAGGCGGCAAAAAATGAATTGGACATTTATGTGGGTGGCAAGCACACCTGGCGACGGGGCTTTAGGAGAGCCGCAGCAAGCTATATAGTCCACAGACTTATCCCAGCTTCCTGAAGAAATGAGGCTACCTGAATGCCACCACAGGTTTGCAAGCCCGGGTCCGTGTGCCAGCCTTTTGGCTCTTCCTCCATCTAATAACTTGTGCATTTTCCGGTCGTGTCCCACTGGAGATGACCAAGGGCTACGTAACTCAAAGATAATTCATTTTCTAGCAGAGCTGTTAAATATCAGTGGTCAGGTAGAGACGAAGATGCTCTTCCAGTGTGTCTGCTGTGAATAACCCAGTTCATACCCGCCTGGGTACACAACCATTGCTAAATCAAGAGGCAGACTCCTGCAGCACCGGAGCCTGGGCGCTGCAGCACTCGTGGAAACAGTCAATGTTTTTCACGGGTATGTTGGGAAAACAATGCTCCTGGGGAGAAACCTGCTCGGAGACAAAGCTCAAGGTCTCCAGGCCTTGGGCTTGGGGTCAGGAGGAAAAACCCACACACGGAGGAGCTGCTGCTGTATTTCGTGCATATGCTAGGAAGTATGGGCTAGCAGAGACGAGGGTCTACCCTACACGGCACCAAAACCCATCTGCTGTTTTGTTTGGGGGCATTTTTGAGAGAGCATTTATTCTGAATCTATTTGGACAATCCTAAATATTTCATTGGCACTGTTTAAGATATTCCCACAACTTCAAACCAAGCATATGGCCCTAGGA
>NW_010528687.1:379-14975 GCF_000687285.1 Phaethon lepturus | reverse complement strand
AAGAGGAATTGAAACTAATGACTATCAAACTCTGAAAATTATCTGCAGTCTCCCCTTTCAACAAAAAAACCCAACATTTAATACTGATTATTTCAGAAAGTTAACTGAGTACAGAAACTTATATCTGGCAAGTCTGGACTTATTTTCTGTTGAGTGGTTGTTTGCAGAAGACTTTGTTTTTTGTCAAACTGCTTGTAAACCTTTTGATAGGAACCGCATGTGGCCAATGAACACCTGAAAATGCTGTGCGGGGTGGGAGTTTGCCTTCTGATGCTAAAAAACATGTGGCCATTCTTTCTGATTAAAAATGGAAGCTTTCAGAAAGCTTGACTTTCCAAGTGTGAAAAGATGTTACTGCTCTTCAAGAAGTCATTTTTCATGAGGAAAACTGGGAGATGAAGCAATGCAGCCCGTAAAAACACATGCACCACGTTTTCACAGAATCACAGAATCACTAAGGTTGGAAAGGACCTTTAAGATCATCAAGTCCAACCGTCAACCCAACGCCACCGTGCCCACTAAGCCATGTCCCGAAGCCCCACAGCCACATGTTTTTTGAATACTTCCAGAGACGGTGACTCCACCACTTCCCTGGGCAGCCTGTTCCAATGCTGCTTTATTTTTCTTTGTCTCTGTGTACACCCTTGAATAGCTGTGCTGTGCCGGGGACACGGCAGCGTGTTGTCCTGCTGGAGAAGAGTGGGCTCCTGGGGTCTGCCAAGGTGGCTCCATCAGCCATGGGGTGCAGGAGCAGAGCTTGGGAGGAGGGAGGAGAAAACTCCTCTGCCTCTGCTGCGGCTCTCGCTACTCCTAGCTGAAAAATTCAGCGTTTAGATTTTAATTCAGGTGTCTCTGAAGCTGGCAATTTCACTGCCTTCTCCAGAACAACAACCCCTTCACTTGAAGTTGAGATTAGTTTTGGCTACGAGTCTGAACTGCTCTTTGCTGATTTGAGCAATATCCAGAGATGCCGAGGGGTGACCAGACGAGCTCCTGTGGTCTCCTCCAAGCAGCTTAAGGACCACTGCTGGGCCCAATCTATTTCCCTTTGCTTCTTGCTCCTAGCCCCAAAGCAGAAGGGTTTTGCTTTGGTGGGAAGCAGCCTGGGACACTCAGGAGGCAGCTATATTGAGAAACGCGGTATGGGGAGTGGGTTGGTGGCTTGGTTCCCCACGGAACTTAAGAAATGTGTCTGTCTGCTATTTCACAGCTATGTAGTTCATGGATGGGATGGGAAGCTCACCATGCCTTCCACACGTGAATGACTGCCCTCAGCCTGTCTCAGCAGTAGATACTCCACACACAAGTGAGTTTTTGGAAAATCTTTGCTTTGGCTGTCTTTTCTCCTTACAGACCAGGATGTTTCCAGTCCTCCTCTGCTTTCCCCCTCCCCAGGAGGATTCTTGTCCTTCCCGGCTCTCCTCCTCAAGCTCCACCAAGGGAGACTGTTTCTCTCCTTTAACTTTGTTAGAAGTATTGAACGTAATGCTAGCAGAGATGTTTTCAGTGAAATATTATTTTCCCCTTTTCCCATCCTCCCCGACATAAAGGCTTTTTAGAGAGACTTGGACTGCACTTGATGAACTGTTTTCTTGCCAAAAAAAAAAAAGGGGGGGGGGGGAAGAAAGAGAGGGGAGAGGCAGGGATGGATTTTTAATGTGCAAAAAGTATTGTTTCAGGATTTTCTTCCTGTGACATGGTTCCCCTAGGAAATACCTTGCCATTTCATTTCCATGTTTTCACTGTTCAGCCTTTCAGAAATACCATTTCTTTGCTTAAAAACCGACCCAGCTAGGAAAGCAAATGCAAGGTCGTTCTCAGTACTCTGTGCTGCTCGGTCTGCATCAGCTCCTATTAGAGTAACGCCCGTGCCCTAGGCTCGTGCTGCGTCTTTGCAAAAGCAGCGAAGGACTTTGGGATTCCCTGAGAAGGAGAGCATATGAAAAACAGGAAATCTGAAAACTGAGCAGAAAATAAATTATTTTTCTTGGCTTGTGTGTGGACCCCAGTAGAAGTTGAGGACATACATCAGGTGAAATGTCCCCGTAGAACCGGAGCGGTGCATAAAGTCAGTCCAGCCATGTCTAGGCATCCCTCAGGACAAATATCACATGAAACAGCGATTGTGAAGGAAAGGAGCAGACATCCCATGCAAGACATTCCACAGGACTTTATACATCCCTAAGGAGAGATAATTAAGAGCTTTCCTACCAGCCTTGTGGACTGGTGCGCCGCCAGACAGCAAAACCGAAGGACGGCTTCCACGTCAAACACCACGTTTCCTCCTTGATGTCAGTCTCTGGTGTCCAATTCCAGCAAGCAGCCAGCTTAAAATTAGGACCACGGGTTCATTAGAATTGATAAGGCACACAGGATTGGGGCCTGTAAAATTCTTGTGGCTCTCTGTCAGCCCCAGGATCCTGGTGAAAAGCTGCCAGTCTGTTTATAAAGGCTCTGCTCCTGCTTCTACCGCGGGGAAGGGTATTTAGGCACCACAGGTATGGCTAAAGACAGGCTCCCTGGAGCCTGTCTGAGTGCTACACGGCAGCAAGGAAGAGAGTAATGAGATGCTTCAGTTTCAAGAGGTTGAATAGAGGAACACACGAGGGATGTTTCATAAATTGCATCTTACCAGCCAGAAACTGGTGCCTAGAAGGTTACAAGAGGGTCTAAGCACAAGTAGGAAGTCAGGCTGGGCCCAAACTTGACTCTTCCAAGTGAGGATGTGGTGCTTGAACTGCCACGTTCTTCCTCTCTCCCCTGAATGGCTCGGACCTGGGAAAGATGATGCTATTGACTTCCCATTAGAGCAGACGTAAATTATTCTAACGAGAATGGACTGACCACCTCTGAGCTGTGCGCCCCGTAAGGAAGAAGCTCCCACTCTCCCCTGTCCCTAACACATTGCTCTTCTAGTTGTTATTTCCCCCTTCTTTAAATTGCATTTTTAAAAAGGGAATGTCTCAATCGAGCTGCTTTGGCCTCTGTTCGGCTAACGGAGAGTGTCACCCTCCTGCCCTGAAGACGACGGAAACCTCCACCGTAGAGCTTCCCTCAGCCTGGGACAACTCGAGCCAGGACAGCCCGGGCCAGGTGCCTGCACTGACTCCACTCCTGCTCGTAGCGACTTGACCGACCTTCGTGGAAGACCATAAACCATTGCAGAAGCTGCATGCAGGGAAGGGAAGCCTCATTTTCTCCCTGCAGCAACAGCTGCCTTGCGCTCTTTTGTATGCTGTTCATTTGCAAAGTCATCCTTGGTCATTTATTTAGAAACCTGCCAGGAAACAGATGCTCCAAAAAGAAACGTGGCAAATCCTCCATGGGCCCCCTTCTGGCTCTGTGCAGGGGATTTCTGGCAACCCGAAGGAGTAAAAGGTGAAGGTGACAGGAGCTGTGCGGGTCCTGGTGTTTTTGTACAAAGAATGGCCATAACAAGCCTGATGCACGGCTGCTACCAGAGCTGGAGCTTTGCTCAGGGGTTGTGGTTGGAGATCAGGTTCAGCCAAGTGTAACTCCTTTGGGGTGCATCCTGCAGCGAACTTAATAGGTTTTCTGCTGCCCGCCTGTGTGTGAATGCCTCCTTCTCGCCCAGGTGGCACTGCCTCGTGCGCCGCTGTGCAGCGACTGCGGGTCCAACAGGCTGTAAGCGGTCCAGTGAACATGAGGGTTTGGTGTCCGGGATCTACCCAGTAACACCAGCTTCCCAAAGAGGCTCCCGAGGGCTCAGGAAAACTTTGTTTGAAAGGAGAGGTGACAGGATTGCTCCTGTGAGAAAGGGCAGTACCCTGCAAGAAGGAATGAGTAGTATGTGGGAGGAGGACCAAACACCCGTGGTAGGGCTGAGGACCTTGGTTAGTCATCTGGAGCAGAAGAAGAAGTTCCACTGAAACTCACAAGTGGGGACAACCCTGTTCCTTAAGTGTACACAAGCACTTTTGCATCTTCAATCTGACTGGGTTGAAGTTTGGCTTGGAAGGACCCGATCCCAGGGCCGTGCTCTTCGCTAGCAATGAGCATCATTAAAAACCATGAGGTTTTCAATAGAAAATAAAGACAAAGAGAAAATAAAAGGCCTGGTAATGTGGATGGAGGGCCTAAGATCTTTGAACCAAACATTTCAAATGATGTTCCCAACCTCGGCTAAATCAAGTAACCAGCAATGAGCCTAGACTGGACTGGCAGCTGCTGGTCCCTAGTCTGCGTCCTTGGCTATGGATGGGGTTGAGTCAGCAGAGGATGCAGTGGTCTGCGTGGCTCTGGGAAACAGATTTATGGCCTGCCACATCCCCCTGTGTAGGAAAGAGACGCCAGCAAGGGGGTCCCTGCTATCTCCAGCAGCCTCTCAGGAGGGTCAGCATGCTGTTCACCAGACCTCCTTCCAGTACACAGCCCAGGAGCTCCCACCTTGTTGCCTCTCCAAATCCTTCTGCAGGAACGGTGTGCTCAAGCCCCGCTGCAAGACCCTGGCACGCTCCCGGAGGTACCGCTAGAAAGGACGGCAGCACCGACTCTGAAAGCCACCCAAAATTTGGGATGCAACACTCTGCTGTAGGGAGCAGAGGGGGGAAGCAGTGAGGCAAAGCAGATAAAGATTTGCAGTAACAAAGGAGTTATTTTTTCTGTTCTGATTTTTTGTTCCCCAAAACAAAGGGGAGACTGAAGAGCGCCTGTTTAATTTGCAAATTTCACAGATTCGGCTCGCACAAGAGAGGGGGAAAAAATCAACAAAAAGCCCAACAACAGGCATGGAAAGAGCCCCAAGAATTAATGGCAGCTGATCAATAACTAATCCGCAGTGTTCCAGTTACCAACTTGATGGAGAAAATTCACGGTGCTTAAGTAATTCCAACTAATCTTAATGAATGCCTCCATGCCTACATGCCTGCAGAGCTGTGTGAAATTTATAGAAAAATGTCATTTCGGCTCTCTGAATATTTTTTTTTTCCTTGCAGTCATCAAAGGAGCATAAAAAATGCTCTTAGAAATCTGCTATCTCTCTCTGCCAGATGAGGGCTTCAAAAGGCAAGCACTCATTTTTTTGTCGTAAGCAGGGAAGATTATGAATACATTATCTAGTTAACATTAAAAAAAAATCAAAACACCCAATTTTACATTCTTACTTATTTATCCCGTGCCTCTGTCCCCTTTGTGTGCCTCACCCTCTTCCCTGCTGAAGAAAATAATGCCAAGTAGACAAATCAGCTACAAGTAGAAAACGTTGATACATATTTTTGTTCTATTTTTATTTGGCGCTACTTAGAACATTTTCAAAGGGAAAGATCAATATGGTGGTTTCAAGCCTTCTCTGTCTTTCCCCGGTAAAAGCTGATGAATTCCTCTTAAGTTTCTCAGCCTGCAGGAGAGAAGGCTCTGCTAACTTGCCACCAAGCCTGTGACAAACTCGATGGGGCTGACAGTGAGAAGAACAAGCTTTCGTAAGGATGGAAAGGATGGATGTAGAAGCGGAGCGGGCTGGAGATTTTCCAGTGGAGGTTTATTTTCTCCTGGAAAGTATAAGGTGGGGTCTTAGCATGGGAATGGAGGGAGCGGTTACAACCAGGATGGGATTTCTGGGGGATACAGGAGGAAAACCCTGCTCTGGCATGGCCAAGGACACAGCGGTGATGAGGAAGACAGACTGAAGTCCCTGCTGCACAGATTCAGGTCCCCCCCGATCTAGATGAACGCCCCCATCCTGGGTCCCCACGACGTTGTGGGATGAAACCTTCCACCCTCCCGCCAGCTGAGGGACTGGTATTGAAGATGTGGCTCTGGGGCTGGAGATACCCAGGACTATCTGGGGATGGATAAGGGAGACATCACTTATCCATTTTATCCACCACCTCAGGTCACTCCAGCTCTTCAGGTCACTCACCTGCAGCCTGAGTCAGGCAGAAAGAAATATTCAGTATAATGAATTTTAGCATGTCCATCCTCCCCCTTCAGAAACCAGTTTCGCCTTACCAGTAATGCTGCCTGTCCTCGGTGGGCAGTCGTGTCCATGCTACTCTTATTGAAAATGCCTCATATCAAAAGCGTCCCTTTTTCTCCTCCATTTCCCTCAGGGTCCAGCTATGACTGTCATAAATTGATGTACAAAGTATGAACAGGATGATTTTTTTTTTTTAACAACTTCAGCAATCATTGTAGTTCATAACTAGGCATGCAGGGGTTTTATTAATTTAACAGTGTTATTCCCCTTATGAAATATTCATCCCATAGGATTTCTGTGCACATGAAGGTTTTGAAGAAATTGATCTGCAATGCAGTTACTCCTTTAAATGAATGATTTCTTTATTATCTCTCCCTTTCAGTGATACTGTATATGCGAACAGTGACTGATTAAACGTGTGATCAATCTCATGAAAGCAAACAGAGATGTTTTTAATTGTGGGGGAATTTACCATGTGGGAGGGGGCGTTTGGAGAGCCCAGCACGCTGGGTGCATTGCCATGCACTGCTTTGCCAGCTCCTCCTCTGGCATCCTTGCAAGCCCTTGGCCCGTGGAGGTGCCTTCACCCTGCCCGGCATCGCCACGCTTGCCAGCTGGGCTGATGTACCGTCGTCCCACCAAATGACACCCGGCTGTTCCCTGAGAGGGGCTCGTGGTTGTGATGAACGGCGCGGGGACGGGTAACTGCTCTTGGGCCCCGACCCAGCAAAGCAATTAAGCACACACTTTTCTTTCAGCATAAACTGGGCCATGTTGACTTCAGTTTCGTTGTCACCTCCCCACATTCCCATGTCATTTTACGAACGGCCGTGTAATCCGCTGGTGAGTGCTGTCATGTCCTTTCTGGGCTGGCTCGGGTGGGTAACGATAACTGGTTTCCAGCCTTCTTACAAGTATGGCACCATGAGATGAAATGTTTCCTGAGGTGCCGAACTCTGGACAGGGTTCCCGTAAGGCAAACGAGGCTTGTGTAATTAAAGACCGGAACTTAAAGGCCATGCAAAGAGGAGAGACGGGACTTATTTTGATACCCTTCACAGGCGGATCCTTGGAAGGGCTGACACAGCAAGATACTGGACTAAAAAGCCATCTGATATGTCTCACAGGGAAAGCACTAGCTCTGCTCCAAGCAGCCAAGCATTTCAGTCACTTTTAACACACACTCGATCCTTACAAGGTGTTTGGAGATAAAACACATGACTGTGTTCATGAACAATGCAACAATGAGATGCTTTTGGCATAAACAGAGAGGTCAAGCCAAGCTCATGCTGCTCACACCCAGCAGACCCCTCTGGCTTCACCCGCAACACTCCCCGAGTGCCTTCCCACCTCCTTCTCTCCCCATCACGTCGGCACTTGTTTTGGCAGCTCCTTGTGCCCTCCCACCCTGGGAAGCACTGAGCTGTGCTCCCTGGCCGGGATGCACAAGGCAAGGGCTGAGACTTCACTCTGAGGCATGGCATGGTGCTCCCCAGATGCATAACCCAACTATCAGCCCTGTTTCTTCTTCTCTGCAGGATGTCACCGAGATAGGAAAATGTCCCCTTTCATCCTGCTCTTCTTGGTCCCCTGCCCCGTTTCCTTGCATGGGGACACCTGAACTGCCACTGCCAAGCCCCGAGGAGCTAAGTGCAGGGGGTTTGCTGATCATTGCAGGTATTTCTGGAGGGATGTAGAGTGGCAGATGCTCTGGAGGCCATGTCTAGCCTGGTCACTGCTCAGTCTTGCAGTGTCCCCTGGTGTTTGAAGACATCAGCTCACAGCAGCTGAAGCTGCAGTGTTCACCATGGGCTTTATTTGCCTGGGAACATCCAGGCAACTGAACCAGTGTGAGATGGACCTGCAGCACAGGAGCCCTTACGTCATCTCCCACTATGTCCTCAGAGATGTCCCTGGTAACACCGTACTCCCAAAAAGGGCTCTGAATGATCATTTTCAGTGCAAGACTTCTTAGAATTGATACAAAACCCACATTAGACTATACAGAAATGTCCACATGGAGAGAATTGGAAGAATTTGCTGTTCAGCTTGGTCTCCAGTGGACATAAGATGTTGTGACCACGCTGTGCCTGCTCCTGTTTTCCTGCCCACAGTAACTCCGAAAGGCTGAATTCATCCAAATGTGAAGGGGGCACAATTCAGCTCCTTCAAGCCTGGCAAGAATAAGCAGCCCTGGAGAAAATATTAATGGCTCTTCGTGCAGTCGCCTATTTTTGCACTGGTGACTGAGTGAGATGTGAGAAACAGAGGGAAATGCTGGGGAATCACTGGTGGAGCAGAAGTACAGCTGGATTGAAAGGTCTAGCAAGTAAGGACCCAGATCCATAGAAAATGAGGTTTCATTAGTTCCCCGTTTCCTTTTCTAGACAGCCAGTGCTCTCTAGGAGCAATCCAAAGTTTATGGCATGGACTGGGAAGCTGATATTGAAAAAACAAGTGCTATCTAGGCAGGAGAAAAAAAAAAAGTAAAGTATTCAAAGGAACTGCTTAAAGACAGGGGAGTTCTAACCAGCAAAATGATTTAATAGAGAAATGCCATCCTTGAAATCAATGAAACGTAAAAACCCTCTGACTACAAAAGAAATTGAAGACATTTGTTACTCGCTAACACCGTTTTTTGGGTATTGATGGAAGCTGCAGAGGAGAAGCGAGCTGGCTGCAGCGTGCCGTTCGGCCGGCGCTCAGTGCAGATGCGGTAGCAGCTCTGCTGGCCACTGGTGCTAAACTGGGCTGAACTGCCTCCCGGTTCCCCAGGCTCAGAGTGCACACACAGACAGTTACCACAACTGTGGTTTACTGACTGGTGGGTATGAGCCCTCGGAAGAAAACGGTGTGGGATGCTCCCAGGAAACCGAACCAAGGGCTGCGATGCAGCCTGGGACCGTGGAGCTCACCCCTTTGCAGGGCGAGAGGAGCCGGGAGGCTTTGCACAGAAAGGCTGCTAGCTCAGCTTGCGGGATCCTTCCCATCCTAGGGAAGAAGAGTAACACGAAGAGCTGAAATGAGAAACAGTACCTCACGTTTCTGCATTGTGAGCCAAAGGATGTTGGTGCAGGAATGTCCCAAGCTCCCAGTTTAAGCAATATATAAGCGTACAGCTATATATGAATGTATACACGTACTATTTTGGTGGTTAAATCAGCCCCTGTATGCTAAATATTGAAAACCTCAAGGGACCAGATTCCTCAGATTTGCTGTAAGATTTGTATATCTTTACCTCCATGGAGAATGGACTTGTGGTAAATACATGAGAGATTCTACAGAGCTTTGACATAATAATTATAATAAAAATCCAGATGAATTATGTTGTTATCTAGCATAACTCCCTGACCTCAGCACTTCCTATGTCTACAACCTACGAGGCAGTATTGTATTTAGCGAGCGTGCCTTAGGATTTTGCTCTCCGAAGCTGATAAACGCAACTGACTGGAGCGATATGGGAGTCTTGGTGAGCTAAAATGATGATCATAGAAAAAGTAAAGCACTCAAGACTGAGGGGATTACCCCAGGTAAAATTTCAGCTGAAACAAAGTTGATGTTAATGCAATTATCTCAAATGAAAGAAGTTAACCTGCCAAAATGACATTCCAATATTTGCCTGATTGCCAAAACTGGTTTTTTACTTTTTAGCTTCAGAATTTACCGGCACTTCAACAAATCAGTATCATTTATTTCTATTCTTATTTTTACCTTTTTGGAGACAGAGGGAATTTATTATGTTTGCATAACACCTAATACAGACTTGGGTGGGCATTAGTTTTGTAATGCAAATAATACACACCTAAACTTTGTGTTGTTGACTGAAGACACGCACAAAGCCACCTATGTGTGTATGTTATTCAGTCTCACTAATTTCCTATGCGTTAGTTGAATTCCCTTATTGTCTTTTCCTGGAAGAGGAAACAATGTCTAGGGGAAAGCACTGACATTCAGCACTTTCCGTGGCACTGTTAACAGCGTGTTCTGTTTCTCTGTAAAGCAAGAAAGGCACACGTGGAGAGAGAAGAGAAGCAGTGAAAAGACACAGCCCCAATGTCTGATGTGCACAGTGCAGGTGCTGGAAAGCCACCCATGTCCAGGACAGGACGTGTACGAGATCCCACCTACTCCCAAACCTGGAGGGCTTTTCAGCAGGCTCTCCAGGCTCTGGGAATTTCCCTTTTGCAGAGGCACTGCAGCAATTGCAGATTCTTCCAGGAGGTGGCAGGAAGATTTTTGCAGAAAAGAAGACGAGAGAAAGGTAGACAGAGATAAAGATTCAAAGGAGGAAGGAATACACCTGGCAAGCAGCAACCTGAAAACCCTCTTACTCTTCCCATGCTGAGGGTGGTGCAGTTCTCCACACGTTGGCCTCAGGGAGACATATCTAGTCCGAATACTGTGATTTCTGAAAGAGGGGATATAAAATAGCATGATCCCCATTTGGCAATGAGCAGACAAGAGAAGGGGACTGAGAGGGGAGCTTCCTACCTGCACGCGTTTAGTTAAGTGTTACCAATAACAGCCACGCACAAAAGCCTTAAATATTCTATCATATCTAGGCAATTACTGGTCACATAATGCTTACCAGCAATGTCCAGTAATGCTGGAAATATTACTGATGAGAAGCTAGTGTTTAAGTAGAAAGGGAACCTGTTCTGAGGCTATTACCCCATTCATAGGCGCAGTGCTACTGTGCGCAAGATGGTTGGAGGATTTCTGAGCAGGAAAGCTGGGTGCCCAAAATGTCTTTGCTCCGTTTGCAGGTCTCATAAAGGAGACTGCACAGCTTGTATCTCCCAGATATCCAAAGGTGGGCAGGTGTGTGAAAAATCTGCCCTGCAAAGGCATGCATTCGTGCTTTGAATTTAGAGGGACCAAAACCCGTTGTTAATATTATTGTCGTTACTCCTGTAGCTGCTGCGAAGGATCAAGGCTCTGTCGTGCGTGTGCTGCAGAAACAAAGCATTACTCAGAGGCTCATTCTCACAGTTGCACCCTCCAAGCACATAACCCGAGTGCTGCTGAAGCACTGGGGTTTGTAGGATGTCCTCTGCACTCACCCTCTTGAGACAACCTGGCATTACAGCAGCAGGGATATTTTCTCAAGAAAAAGAGTCCGCTGTTCAGAAATTGATTTTTGGCACACTTTAGTGGGACATTATTGAAACCATTTGTAAAATTGCTGTGCTCTATTCATATCGTATCATGCAGGAATTGGAGCAGTAGTGTGGAAATGAAACATTTCAATCTCAGTTAATATGGATTGTTCCAGTCTTATTAAAACACTTCAAGAAGGTCAAAGGAAAATATTGTCAGAGTATTTTTCCTGGTGAAGAAAAATGGAGACTTGCCTTTGAAATCCCCATTTGGGTGACCCCGATTTTGAAATCTAGATTTACATGGATAAAGTAATTCCAAATTTGGACACGTTTTAATCACACTTCCTACCCACGGGCAAGGGATGTAAATGGGCTATGGCAGTAAACCAGAAGAATCGGCTCTTGGACTTCAGCACAGCTGGGATTGCAGTCCGCAGTCACAACTTCCAAATGGAAGGTGGATGGCTGAGAAGACACCAGAAGGACTATGCTGTAAATAGGCTCAAAGTTTTGCTATACTTAATGAAAGGAAGATTAGAGTGATATTCATCTTGCCTAATGTTAGGCCATCTAGCAGCTGGTGTCTGGTCAGGGATGGCTGTGCACAGGTACCTCTGGAGAGCAACCTGTGAGGTCCTACGACAAGTGAACAAGCCGCTCATTGGTATCACTCTGTCGAAGAGCCTGAGTGACTGCCTTGGACTAAATGACTGACTTTGAGCCTGTCCGATATAAATGTGATTATTCCCCCAATAAAAGACAACTTGTATGTGCTCTAAATGCCTCCAAACAAAGAACCATCTCGCAGGGTAGGGTCAGTGGTCCTAATGTGCATTTATTTGAACTAAAAATTCCCTGCATACACAGCCTCGTAGCACACCAACAGCAAAGCCTTTTTGCTGACGTGCATGAGGCCCTAATGGTGGCTCTCCATCCCCTTGAAGCTCCTCTAGGTGGGTTTTCACTGGGTCTGGTGACAAGCACATAAGTTATTTGGACTAAGCCTGGATCTTGGGTATGCACCGACTGAGACAATGAGCCCCAAATTTCATTTCTACCTGTGTGTGCACACATACTTATGCAAAGCCTGAGGTTTGTCAGCAGACCAAAGCATTTGTAGGCTGATTTCAAAGTATACAGGTGGCCTAAGGGGACCAAATGTGAGCAGTGGATCTGATGGGGGTTGCATCCTGGGACCCTACCATCAGCATCTTTCAAAGCAGGTGTGTTGTGGGGACTCTGTAGGGACTCCTTCAGAGAGCAAAGTTGCTGCTTTAAGTCATCAAAAGGCTTTAAAATCTGGAGGTGGACTCGGATTCCATTTCTGTTGTCACTTTCAAGAAAAACAGCCTGAATTAAATTGAGGAGGGGTGGAAAATCTCTACTAAGCACTTGTCTTGGGATAACAATTGCATTTTGTGCTCATCTCTCAGGGCATATGTATACATTAGCTCCTGGATTTCCTTGGCACTTGCTTTTCAGAGGTCTCAAGCTCCTGAAAAGGTACCAGTTGCTGGGATGATTCATACTCCTGTCTTAAAAATGTTGGGGGAAACATATCTACCTTTGGGACCAAGAAAGGGACCTTGAAAGACACATCGGTCCAACATACTTTCTTGATCAGTGCCACACTGATGGGCTGCTGCCCTATGTTCAGAGTGCAGTTCACGCACCCTGAGATGAAGGACATGCGTCAGCTGAAGTGTGGGCCGACCCCTCCCCATAGGAGCAGGGCCATTGCTTTTCTCTGACCCTGAAAGTGCAAACTTTCCATTGCAGATAGCTTTAGTTTGCGTCTTCTGCCTCCCAAGTTAGGGCTAACTGCGAGGGCCAGTCACTGACCTTTCTTTTTTTCTTTTAACCTCTTTGTAGTAAACTCATCACTTCTACTGGGAGAGTTTTTCCTCCACTTTGTCTTCCTTCCTTTGTTCATCCCCTTGTTGTCTTCCACCTTCATCCATAATGCGGAGGAATGAGAAAAAATCTCTTTTAATTATTTTGCATATTATTAGCATTAGATTTCTATGTTTTCTTTCACAGAAGCCACCAGAACCCCCTTCAAAACAACAGCATATATCTGTAGCCAGGCTTTGTATTTCTAGATCATTAACATTTCATTTTATGAAATTCTGGCACTTTGTCGTCTCTTTATCACTGAGTAGAGAGCGAGAAACAGAAAACTCTTCTCTCATCTCCTTGGAAAGTGTTTAATACCTTCTCTTCATAGTTTCTCTGCAGTTCATGCCAAGAAAATATTCCTGCAAGGTCAGGTCTGCTGGGGAGGCCAAATGAAATGTTGGACCTCAGCGGAATTATGCGATCATCTGGACAGGCAATATTGGCCTTGGGAAAGAGCTTTCCCCGGTGAATTCACAGAGCTGGCTCTAACCAGCTTGTTTTTAAAGAAATAAAACAAAGTCTTTGAAGGGCCTTATCTATAACTAACACTCAGTGGCTTAAGCCTAAGAGACCCTGTGCTACTATATCTGGTTTCTTTTCTTTCTCCTGCCCAGTTTCTGATGCCACCTAACCTTGTTGTACTGGCTTCCCTTCCCTGGGAAGTGGGAGAAATAGCAAGCTTCTGCTTTCTGAAGTGGCAGAAAACCTTCCTGGCCGCAGAGAACCCCAATATCGCACTGAAGGATGACACGGGGGCTACGAGCAGGATTGGCAGCAACAGATAACCACTCTCCTCTCTCCTGGACTCTGTGTACTTACCTGTAACCACAGAGTTTGTATTTGTCACCAAAGGACCCCCCCCCAAAAAAAATCTGTCTTTTACCCCTGGATTCTTGCTTTAGTCTCCCAGACTAAAAACACCCCGAGCTATTCAGTAAATAAGGAGAAAGCTGAGATGGAAACCAAGTCACGAAAGGCTTGCATGGGTGGCCTGATTCTCACACCTTGCTCTGTGACCGCTGAGAACAGCTGAAATGGGTTTCATAAGGTTTTCATCCAGAAAAAAGGAAAGCACTAAATTTGCTCAGAAACTCCTGAGCTGCCCAGTGTGGAAGAGTCATTCAAGCCTGGGTGCGAGCGTGTGGGGAGCGATGAGACGGCTCTGTGCTCCGGGCAGTCTTTCAGAGCAATGCTAATGCTTTTTTTTTTCTCCCACCAGAAAAGCAGTTTGGAAAGGAATATCCTGGTTTGTTAATGCTGGTAAGAGTTGTGCCTGCCTGAGCTAAGCATGGAAGCCACGACTAGCCAGTCAGCACTCCCATGGAAATATCTGCTCAGGGCTTGCTTGATTGTGAAGGAATGAATTAGTGAGCCAATATTTGGCTATGGTCTTCGTCCACATGTGATAATTCCATTAAATTAATGTCGGCTGCACGTTCTCATGACAACCCTTAGCCCAAACAATAACAACACAGAGGCTACGTGAATGGGCAAAAAAAAAATTCCTGGAAATTCTTCTTTTTCCTCTGTGTGTTGGGAGGCGAAAGGCGAGCGCCAGGAGGGTGTCTGCTCACACTTCCCACAAGGCAGGATTGTGGCATTCCCCCATCCTGGACAACGCCTACGCCATTGCCTGCACAGCACCGATCCCCTCGCGACG
>NW_010528687.1:0-369 GCF_000687285.1 Phaethon lepturus | reverse complement strand
ACCATTGGTACGCGTTGACCGACGGGGGCTGGAGTCCATTTTGTTCGGCTTCGCCTCTGCGCCCGTTTCCTCTGGCTCTCCTTTCAGAGCCAAGCCTGCGCTTTCCTTTTTCTTTCTGCATCTCCCCTTTGACCTACCATCTCTCAGTTACAAAGCGAACGGCCCTGTTCCCCCGAGACAAGCCGAGGCTTTTCTGACGAGGGGCTCCATGCCCTCTCCTGTACTGCACCTCTCCAGCACCCACAGCACCGTCTGACGACGGGGCTGACTACAACCTACCTCCCGGTCACCTCCACCCATCCCCCGGGGAGGGCTCCTGAGTTTAGGAGGGCGGGAGTGGGAGTACAGTACGGCACGGCACGGCACGGC
>NW_010528686.1:2867-3312 GCF_000687285.1 Phaethon lepturus | reverse complement strand
CCCCCGCCGGGAGCCTGCCCATTCTTCTGTTGAAGTCAACAGGGTTTAAGTCCCGCTTGTTTAAATATCAGGTTTAACTGGGGCTTGCCTGCATATCAAAGGCAGCATGGTAATTTTTACGAGGGAAAGGGTTGGCCCCGGCGTTGGCCAGACTTGCCCCTGCTCTCCCTGTTGCACAACGTGGTGCTGAGTCACGGCCGCTTCTCACCCAGTAAGTGCTTGCGTTTTCTTGGTGCTGTGCTTGTATAGGATGGGGTCCCGTAACCCACGCCGTAACTGGGGGAGCCTTTGCATAAACAAGAGCTAAAAATGAAAAAGGAGCCTTCCTGGTTTGCTAGTATTTATTTATGCGCTGCCATGTGTGGCAAGTTTCATCCTGGCACCGAGACTGCGTGGTGGACTGGGCTTGAACTTGCATTTCTGAAGTCAGTCATCCAGTTCCTGC
>NW_010528686.1:254-2836 GCF_000687285.1 Phaethon lepturus | reverse complement strand
TGCTGATGTACTGGTATCTCACTGGGCCTTCAGTCTCACCCCAATCTGCAAAAGATTTATGGATAGATATTATATAGATTTAACACAATACCACAGCTTTTATTATTTTCTGGAAAATGTTAATAAAACCCAAGTATTACAGACGCATTTTAATCCCTGAAGTGATTTCTTAGAATGCATGAATTATTAATTGTTATTATTGTTATTGCAACACATACCTATCTCGCAGGACATTGCGAGGATTAATTAATTCTTGTAAAGATGTAAAAGGCTGTATAGGTGTCAAGGGTTATGACTAAAGTGCTTTGGAAATGGAAACCACTCTGCGAGCGCCAAGTATTATTATTTATGGAGTCCAGGCAGTGTGCTTGGTGCTGTGCAAACACTGGGCCAGTTATCGCAAATATTTGCTTATATGTGCTTAGTAGGCCGAGCACTCACTGTTACAAGTAATTTCAACTATTTTAAGGATGTGCCTTACAAATATGGCCGTGAGAAGACTCTCTGGTAGTTGGGATGACAGAGCCCGGGAACGTGAGCAGCAGTTGTTATTACCGAAGCACTTCGAAGGCACGCTTGTATTCAAACACATGGATGAACCAAGACTTCAGATCCAGTCCAGTTCCACACCCAAAAGTTAGGGTTCGGTCTCGTCTTTCTCGCTACTAGGAGACTTTGGGAAAGGAAGCGTAACAACAGTTACTGTTTGAGTGCCTCTCCCAGCTCAAGGCAAAGCCAACTCCCTAAGCTCAGCTCATTCCCTGAGCAACTCACCGTAAACCATCACCTGCTCAACTGCCCTGTGTTACCCAACATCCGTTCTTGGAAGCCTCTGAAAGCAAGAACCTCCCTCCCGTATGCTCTGGAAGTGGCCCCGGTTAACTCTGAGCCCAGCTGCCTATTTGGGCAACAGAACTACAAAGTCTAAAGCTCGTCACAGAAAGTAACGCCTTTGTGCAGTCCTGTGAGGTCTTCGCCTTCGTAAAAAAAGGGAAACCAGAACAAAACGGATGGGTAAAATTATTAAAGCATACGTCTGCCAGAACGCACTTTAGGGATTCTGCAGAGCAGAACGTGTACTTGGGTAATCACCCAGTCGAGTACATCATCATGTTAAAAACGAGAGCCTGGCACCCCGGTGTCGTGACTGAACATTTGGAGAACACTAGACCACAGAAACCCTCAGCCAGATGACTTCAGTTCAGCACGTTGTCGCTGCTCAGCAGATGGATGGGAAGATGGCGTTTGTAGTTCCTGTGGGCCAAAGAAAGCACACTCGAGGGGTTTTCCCTCCTCCGTTTCTCACACAAGCTTTCTGAACGTTACACCTCCCGCTCCTATTTCAGAGACTTCTCACAGCTCCTCCCATACCTTTCTTCAGGACCCGTGTCCCCAGTCCCCTACAGGAGGTCCCTTCTCCTCCTTCCTCCTGCCTTAGGCTACTACGTGCATACTCCCATTCCCCCTTCCTCCACCCACTGTTATTGCTTGTCTTCTTTTACCTGGGAAATAAATTCAGAGCATCAAGAGGTTAAACTCCTTTAGAAGCATGGTCAGATCTAAGATTGTAATGCAGGAAGATGTTAACGAGTCCCTTCCCCCTTTTAAATTTCCCAATTTGCAGCAAAGTGGGCAAATTTTGGAATTGGACTGGATATATCAAAAATTACCCCCTCTTTACATACCTAAAGCAGACAACCTACACAGCCTTATTGAGAAGTTGCCCACATGGGCCATCAAAATCATTACAGAAATAAATGGTGAACATCAAGTGGTTTGCAATTACAAATATGCTCCCTGGCTTTCTAGACAAGACTTTGGTTTCCTCATGTAACTCAGGCCTCTTCTAGCAAACAGATTGAAGGCCCAGGGTATTCTCAGAATTAAATTATTTTGCAATGCAAAAAAAAAAAAAAATAAATCAGTTTTCTGCAAGTATTTAAATATTATTTCTCATAAAAGAAGGAAAAATGCATGGGCTTGACCCTGAAAAAAATGAGCACTGTGAGGTGACTCTACACCCAGAGACCCACTCATCTGCTTTCATCAAGGCTTTGTGGAGCCGAGGGGTCCCATCTGCTTGCGAGATGAAGCTCAGGTGCGTGAATTCTGCCTATGGGATGTCCCACTCATTGGGCTGAAAGCAAAATCCACCCTTAACTCCAGAACTGCTGCCTTAGGACTAGCGTCATTCTCCAGCAATGCCGAGTTCTCTCCACTTTCCCATTTTGCCAGCCGTTGTAAAAGCAAGTTCTGCAGAATCACAGAATCATTAAGGCTGGAAAAGACCTTTAAGATCATCAAGTCCAACTGCCAACCTAACACCACCGTGCCCACTAAACCGTGTCCCGAAGTGCCACATTTACACGTTGGTTGAACCCCTCCAGTGACGGTGATGCCACCAGCTCCCTGGGCAGCCTGTTCCGATGCTTGACAATCCTTTTGGTGAAGATGTTTTTCCTGATATCCAATCTAACCCCCCCCCCAGCGCAACTTGAGGCCATTTCCTCTCGCCCTACTGAAGCGCGCTGATGCAGAGGCCCCGTCGGGGCAGCATCAGGCCCGGGCTTGGGCATGGGGAG
>NW_010528686.1:0-239 GCF_000687285.1 Phaethon lepturus | reverse complement strand
CGACGCCTGACGCTGCGGTCGGATCCGTGCGTGGCGCGTCGTCACCGGGGCTCCGCACGCGTGCCAACGCCTGGACAGAGCGCTGGACCAACGCCCCAGAGCACGAAATGCTGTTGCAGAAACACCCAAGACGGAAAGGACTGCCTCGCCATGAACGTGGCTTCGATTAACAAAGCCCGCTTTAAAAAATAAACCTGCGATAGAAACGATAAAACAACATTTCTGTTCTAAAAGTCAAC
>NW_010528685.1:539-976 GCF_000687285.1 Phaethon lepturus | reverse complement strand
CCAGACGAACGCCAGAAACTTGCCCGAGCAGTTCGGAAGCACCGCAACCATCCCGCGCCGAGGGGCACCCTCGCTGTGCCACACCGCGCACCAACGCGCCCCCGGCGGCCCTTCCCCTCCCCGTCTCCCAAAGTAGCGCGAATCCTCAAGTAGTCACGTAAGGTGACATCCTAAATAAATAAATAAACATTATCAACCCCCAAAAAGCCAAACGAAAATAAAAACCACAACACAAAACAAAACCCAAAACCAGCCGCACCACAGCCCCCACGTCCGTATTTCCCGAAGCGCTGTATGTTTATACATACACATACATATGCAAAAAGCGAACAGCGCCCAAAAGGCGTAACCCCAGCGCGCCCCGTCTCCGCGCTCACCTGCCTGCTCCGCGTTATTTCATCGCAAGAAGTCCCTGCATCCGCGGCCGCAGCCGCGTC
>NW_010528685.1:0-508 GCF_000687285.1 Phaethon lepturus | reverse complement strand
CCCCCCCACCCCCCCCCGCCCCGAGCCGGGGGGCTCGGTGTCACTACAGGGCCGGAGGAACGGTCTTCGGAAGAGGAGAAACCCCGACAGGAGGCTTCGGGTCAGATTTCTCACTGGCTCGACCGACAGCACTTCTCTCCGGTCCTAAAAATGAAGCCCACGTTGCCTTCCCCTCAAGCAGACGCGCACTTCATAGCGCGATCCCTGACAGAGACATGTTTTTATTTTTTTTTAATCGCTTGATCTCCCTCCCACATTTGTCGCCCCCCTCCAAAAAAAGAGAACCCCCCATGCAAAGCAGCTAAGTGCACTTAGCACCTTCCAGCTTTTCTTCTCTCACAAATGATTCTTCTCACTGCCTTGAAGACTTAAAAAAAAGGGGGGGGCGCGGCAAGGAAACAAGTTTCAGGTCCTTTCTAATTTGGTTCGCGGCTGATACATAGCTTTATTTTTGCTCCATTTCTTTTCTGGTCATATGTTAATCTGACCAAGCAGCACAGGAAAGATG
>NW_010528684.1:10329-14809 GCF_000687285.1 Phaethon lepturus | reverse complement strand
ATGGCACCTGGAGAGCAGCACCCCACACCTTTGTGCCACTCCTCCCAGCAGTGCTGCATGCTGCTAAGCGAGTTGGACCACGTCATCCTGCTGTGACAGAGAAATGTGGGAGTGGGAGTGCACAGGCCTTCCCTTTTTTGTGTGTGCAGATGAGTTGGTTTTTTTTGAAGTGGCATTTCCCTAAGAGGCAGAGATCCTTTGTCCCGGCACAGGGTGAGCAAAAAGAGTACCTACAGCTTAGTAGGTAGCTGGTGCAGACTTGGGGGCACTGTTCCAGCAGCATTGCCAGCCTTTGCCTGTGAGAGTGTCTGAACATTCACAGCACACGTTGACTGAGAGAAGTCCTGAAGGTGACAGAGCCTGTCTCTGCCCCATTTCCCAGTCTGGGATGTGGCACTGTCTGTGTGCAGTTTCTCTGGGTGTGTTTTCTGACACCTGCTCTGCCCACTGCCCCTACATTTACTGAAGTCATAGGACATCTGTGCTATCAGGGTTGTAGTTAAGGGTCTTTGGTATCTCCTCTGATGAGCATCTGTCCTGTTATGGCAGATCTCTGCTACTTGCCTTGGCAGGATGTCCTCCCAGTGACAGGCTTTGCCTGGTTGCTCACGGGTGTGGGTGCTCCACCGAGCATCATGTAGTGAAGCCCTGCAGTGAGGTTGCAAACGGCAGTTCCCTTGTGGCTGCCACAGTCTGTGTCCTACCTCTCTAGCACTCTGTGGTGTTTTGCCAAGTCATTTTAATGATGACAGCTTCTGGGGCTTGCCACTGTGTAGTCTTGGGTGGAAGAGGAACAGGCTGTTTCTCCTCCCATTGTGTCATACCCAGATGACAAGGGGAGATGCTGCTGGTAGCTGCAGTTGTGCCAGGTTGTTTCCTGCTGCTCTCCCAGGTCTTCTTGCAGACACTGTTGCAGTGTCTGAGAGGCTGTCTTTATAGCAGCAGTTACTTGGTAAATTCATGATGTGAGCATGTTGCTGTCGACCTGCAAACCCACAGAAGGTGGGAGAGACCTTGCTTGCAAACCTAACTGCAGAGATGCTTGAAGCTAGAAAACAACAGCACAGATGGATACAGGTTGAGATGCTTGGTGACCCCCTTGCTTGGACCAGCAGGCAGCAGTTGCTGATGGCTTCCACCTGGCCCTGCTCCTGAGATAGCACTGTCCAAGGACCAGAGGGCAGAGTTGGATGGCATGGGCCTTACCAAGGTAAGGTGATAGGCAGGGAAGGACACACCTTCCCTTCATGCTGAGACAGTGGTCTGTGGGAGAGAAACGAAACTGGCTGCTCGGTTACAGCTGTACATGGGGCCTTGGCAGGACTGCATGGCTGGTCAGGTGTTTGTGAAGGGCCAGGCTGCTGATGTGTTCTCCTGTTGCTTGTGTGGCTGGGAGGCTTCTTGCTGGGAGCAGTTTCTAGCAGCTGAGGAATGTGAGACCTTGCAGGCAGCTGAGTTGTCCATATCTGCATGCTGGGGAGAAGTGTGTTGGCCCTGCTTGCTCTCTGGCTGTGTTCCATCCCATCTTTGGAGAGATAAGTCTGCCATGGTCTGTGTGAGCAAGCTCTGCGTCACAGGATCCTTGTGTGACTGCAGGGCTTGAAACTGGTGATAACTGGGCTCAAAGGTGATGTTAGCACTATTTTGTTCCATGAGAAGCTGTTGAACCACAGCAGGAAGCACAGGAAAATATGACACGAAATCTCTTAATACTGAGAAGATCCCAAATCCAATTTGCTTTCACATGCAACATAAAGGAATCATCAATCCTCTGTTCCAGGTTTGTTTCCAAGGTGTTCCAGATGGCATGGCTCGAGAGGAGAACATCTGCCCTTTTCCTCACTGAAACCTTGCTGCAGTTCCTGCTGGCTTACCCTGCACTCATGCCCTCTGTGTCACTTGGTGTGTGGCGTAAGGTGATATCAATGGCATGTGACACTGAGATGTGGAACACAGCTGTGAATTCCCACTGGGAGGCAGCAGTAGTAGGACAGTCTCCTTACCTATGTGGCTAGCTCATGGGATTGTTTTGGTTGCTACCTAGCAAGAATGGTAGTCTCTTTTGAGTCTGCTTCCCTTAGGGGGACTTTTTTCCTTGTGTATCTGTTCAACTTGGAGTTGTCCGTACTGGTAAATAAACATATGGGGGGGCAGAATCCTGGGTTCCTTGTAGGGTCTGCATGGCCAGTCATGCACACCTTCTAAGAAGAGGCTGTGTTGCTGCTTTGTGTGGGGATCTGAGCTGTACCCAGAAGGTAGAGGGTTTTCCTGTGATGCAGGTGGAGTGTTTGAAGAGTCTTTTCAGACACCCAACAAATGCAAGGTGTGAGTGTCTGTTTGGATTTTGTGTGGGTTAGTTTTCCTTTGTACTCTTTGAGTCTTGTCCTGCTTGTGTTTCACAAATGTGCTTGTAGTTGATCTGCTGCTCAACACTTCTGGGCATGCCTTTCTTGCTTTGGAAAATGCTGTGCTGAGCGGTGGCTGTCCTCACTGCTAATGCTGTGGGACATGACCCAGAACAGAAGTATTATTTCTGGTACAAGTGACACCCCATAGCTGATGGAGGAAAAGTAGTTTCATCTTACAGGGACAATAAAAAAGCGAGGGAGACAAGTTCATGTTAAGTTTTGTAAGATGCTGCTTAGAAGAGGTGTGAATGTGGGAGGCCTCTTTCTGATTTGTGGATCTGCTCTGATTAAAGGTCAATGTGAACGCACGTAGGGCTACCTTAATACTGTGCTAGCCTCAACTTCCTGTTGCTACTAGCCTCAGCACCATACATGACCCCTAGACTACCTTCTGAGAGCCCAGGTGAAGCTGGGAAAATCCCCCTTGGTGTTTCTGCAGCTGGTGAAGCTTGTGGTTTCCTCCAGATTTCTCCCAGAACTCCAGAGGTGGCCAGTCTCCTTACTGGCCCCTTGGGCAGACATCATCTGCAGAGCCTGCTCAGTGCATGTGCAGGTGGCTGCTGTGGTTTGGAGGTGCCTGGTGTTCCCAGCAACTTGCCATGTTTCTGTGGAGAACTGTTTTGGTGCATTTGCCACCCCGACTTCTCCACTGTGTTTCTTCCTTGGATATGTGTCTTTGGGAGGTACTTGATCCTGGTCTTTGAACTCTCTTCTCCAGCCCTTTTTCCCTTTTGTATGCAGTGTATGTAATTATTCCACAAGTTGATTGTTTCCAGCGCAGTCTTAGTGAGCCACACACTGCTGTGACCTCTTCACTGGCAGGAGCTCATTGTGTTACATGTGCTCCCACTCTAAGCTGCTGCTCTCTGAGGGACCTCAGGAGAGCACTTCAGAGAAGAATTTGTTAAAGTGTAGCAACAGCATCCTCAAAAGACCTTGAGTTCCTGTGTAGTTTTAGGTGTTCCACTGACTTCTGAAGTCAGATGCTTTCAGGAGACTCTAACATGGCTACCAAGAAGGTGAACATAATCATCTTCAACAGCAAGACTGAGACACCATCCAGATAAAAGACCTCAAATAGTGAGGCTGAATGTTTCAAATGCAAGACCATCAACTGTTTTAGGCCTAGATGCTTTCCTTTTGCTGATGTCCTTTCACTGTGCATTTTGTTTCTCACTGTAATGGGGTTAATAAAAAAACCTAGAAACTACCTGTTGATCTGTCTTGTTACTGCTGTTTGGGTTGTTTTCCAAGCCAGGACATTGCAAGTACTAATCTTGTGCAGGGGCCTGCTAGAAGCATGTGAAATACTTTTTGTTTTATAGGTCTTATAAGCAAATGGAATGCTATTCAGAGCCAAGAGAATGATTTAAAGTAATTTTCTTTTCAATTTTAGATCTGAGAAGAGACTAGCTGTCCCACCACGGTTTCAAAAGGAGTTGCAGGTTCACCTGTCCAGAAGCTCTTCCACAGATTCAAGTGGTATGTTTGTCCATTAAGAAAATTTTTGTCAACTACTCACATTAGATTGGGTGTCATCTTAAGAAAAATCTGTCTTAGTACTTGTTTTGAATGAAGTTAGATTTGGGTGAGCAACCATGTTCTGTAAGTGAGCCTTCTCACTCTGATTTCATGGTGCTGGGGAAATGTGTGTGTTTACTTGTTTGCCTCTCTCTCTCCTGGGAAAATCCTTGTGTGGAAAGTGTCAAAGCCAATCACAAAGCTAGGATGAGTAGCTTGGAAACAGGAGGAATATGCTTAACTTCACTGCCATGGTAGGAATCTGGTATAGGAGAGTGAAGTCCTGGGTTTCAGGACTAAGCAGCACACTAACCTAACCATCCAGAAATACCCTTTGTGTCTGGCTCCCAGCAGTTGTGCAGTTGATGGGCCTGTCAAATGATGGTTGCTTTCTTTAAGACCTGTCAGACTGACTGTGAGGCTTCAGGTCTGGTAGCAAATACACTCCTCCCAAGGGAGGAGAAGAGTAGAGATGAGGGGGCAGGCAAGCTAGTGATGTGAACCTCCAACTGGGATAATGACTGTCTTGCTCCTGTGCACAATGTATGAAA
>NW_010528684.1:0-10298 GCF_000687285.1 Phaethon lepturus | reverse complement strand
GACCATTCATGTCTCTTTCCCTGCTCTGCTGGAGGGCTACCATGAATGCAGTAAGGCTGAGTGCTGGGTTCAGACTTCCTTAGGATTAAAGGCAAACCATTGGTCTGTTTTGTACATCTGTCTGAATTCAGAACATCCTTGGGTGTCTTGCTGTATCTTTGTTGTTGTGTTTGTACTCCTAAAGAAATTATCTTATGTCCCTCCTGGGGCACTGCCTCAGTGCAGCCTCTCAGCAGCAGCATGGCTGAGGGTTCTGTAACCTCTTCCAGGATCCCTTCAGAAGAAACATGTAGCAATTTCTTATGAAAATGACTACAGTGATTGAAAATTGAGCTTCAGATCAATTACTGAATGAGGTTTCCATGGCTCTTTCCAATAGAAAGTGATTGAAACAGCCGTGCTGGGCAAGAGAGCTGCATTTTAGAGTTGGTGTTATGCTGACCCCACCCATGTTTAATTTTTACGTCAGTAGGTAATTGTCCATCTTTCTCTCTGCTGATAAGGCTATGTTTACTTCAAGACTGTATTTTTGTTTATCAGATAACTTGAATACATCCACTGCGGAGACACATTCTAGTGCCTCTGGTTCTTCTGCTGCTCATGTCAATGAAGTTCAAAGTCGCATCAAGGAGATTCTGAGCAAGTGCAGCAGTGGTGTATGGGTGTCAAAGATGCCACAGATCTACCGGGAAATGTACTGGGAGGAACTTAGCACAGCAGTGCTCCGTCAGCTTGAGAACTGGCCTCATGTGTGCACAGTAAGTATTGAATGTCATTTTTTGTGGAAGATCATAGAATATTTGGGTTCAAAGGGACCTCTAAAGGTCATCTAGTCCAACCCCCTGGCAGTGAGCAGGGTCATCTACAACTAGTTCGGGTTGCTCGGAGCCCCAGCCAGCCTGACCGTGAATGTTCCCAGGGATGGGGCATCTACCACCTCTCTGGGAAACCTGTGCCAGTGTTGCACCACCCTCATTGTGAAAAATTTCTTCCTTAGATCTAGTCAAAATCTACCTTCTTTTAGTTTAAAAGCATTACCCCTTGTCCTGTCTCTACAGGCCCTGCTAAAAAGTCTGTCCCCATCTTTCTTAGAAGCCCCCTTTAAGTACTGGAAGGCTGCAATAAGGTCTCCCCAGAGTCTTCTCTTCTCCAGGCTGAACAACCGCAACTCTCTCAGCCTGTCCTCAGAGGAGAGGTGTTCCATCCCTCGGATCATTTTTGTGGCCTCCTCTGGACCCTCTCCAGCAGGTCCATGTCTTTTCTGTGCTGAGAGCTCCAGAGCTGGATGCAGGACTCCATGTGGGGTCACACCAGAGTGGAGTAGAGGGGCAGAATCACCTCCCTTGACCTGCTGACCACGCTGCTTTGGATGCAGCCCAGGATACAGTTCGCCTTCTGGGCTGTGAGCGCACATTGCTGGCTCATGTCCAGCCTTTCACACACCAGTACCCCAAATCCTTCTCAGCAGGGCTGCTCTCAATCCCTTCATCCCCCAGTCCGTATTGATACCAGGGGTTGCCACGACCCAGGTGCAGGACCCTGCCCTTGACCTTCTTGACCCTCATGAGATTCACATGGGCCCATTCCTGGTGCTTGTCGAGGTCCCTCTGGATGGCGTTGTGTCCCTCAGGCATATCAACTGCACCACTCAGCTTGGTGTCGTCTGCATACTTGCTGAGGGTGCACTTGATCCCACTGTCTATGTCATTGATGAAGACATGAAAGACTACTGGTCCCAGTATGGACCCCTGAGGGACACTGCTCATCACTGATCTCCATCTGGACATCGAGCCACTGACCACTACCCTCTGGATGCAGCCATCCAACCAAGGTATCAGTACCCTACAGATTTCTGACTGTTCACTTGCCAATTGTTATTTTATGTAGTCCTGCATTTCCTTTCATGATCTGTAGCAGTGAAGGAAGAAATTCCTGGCAAATTGTAACAATGCCTTAGAAACAACACCCAAAAAATCACTGTGAGCTGGACTTAGCATTGTTGGAGAGGAAAGGTCAGTCTCTGTGGCCTCCTTGGAGCAAGTACTTTAGGTTGCTGAGTGGCCGCCTTTAACTGACTCCCAACACTGACAACCCAAACAGCAGCTGATGCCACTTGCTCTCCATGACATTTCCCCCCCACCCCTCCCCGGCCCCGTTGCATTTTATGCTTTTCCTTGTTCAAGGGTTTAGCTCCTCTTAAATCCATAACCTATCAGCAAATCCTGTGTGAACAGTCTTAGGTCTATCTGTAGTTACTATCTTTCTATAGACCTTTTCACAGGTCTTTCTCCCATCTTAAGTCAGGGTTATGGAATTTTGCTGTGTTAAGTTAGGGCTATGATACAATATTAGATGAAAATGAAGTGTGATAATATTTGAGAGAGAGATTACAGTTCAGCCCCTTCCTGCCATCGCACTGATGTCTGTTACAGGCATCTTTGTCCTTAATACTAGCAGCTGGTATCAGGCTGAGCTTCCACTTAGAGGTCTGCCACATGAGTTGCCATCACCACTTGAGTTAAGGGTCTTCAACTGCTATGCTTTTTTATCTCTTCTTCTGTACCGATGGTTCATTTAGGGTATAACGCAACTTTACATCAAGGCTTTCTTTAGCTTTACTTTAATAGGCCAGTCATATCAATGAACACTTTTCAACTTCATCAATGTCTGCCAAATTGTGGCACCAGAAGTGTCTTGAAGAAGTGAAAATACCTGTCTGCTTGAAGTGACTTTTCATGTACATACTGCTAAGTATTTTCTCGTGTCATAGCTTTAATGCCCCAAAAAAAGTTTCACTGCAATTAAATACTTGCTGTTCAGGAATAACAACATTTGAATTTGTGTATGGTATTCTAACACACATATAAGATGCATTTGTGACATCTTACTACAGACATCAGTAACGTATGCAAACAGCAACAGTTTGTTTTGATGGTTGATGATTGGTTCCTGTGTTATCCATAGAGCAAGCGGTTATGTTTGGAGTTAACATAATTCATGCAGCAAATTTTAGTCTTTTTCTTAGCTAATGTTCCGGACAAAGGGTTACTGTTCATCCAGGATCTTTGGACTGTGTTCATTCTCTGTTTGCTTGTTATGCATTAGGTCTGTCTCTTCTTTCTAGCAAGCAAATAAAGTCATTTTAGTGTAAATAAACAGTAATTAAATCTGTGGAAACATTGTAATACAGCAGGCACAGTACAACAGCAATCAGAACTATCAAGTTGTGTTGGCACAGTCAGTCTTACTGTAGAGAACTGTTAATGAGCCTGTAAATCCCGTCTCAGTTTACTGACTTACGTAAACCATTGTCATGGCTCTGGCATGGAGAAGTTTGAACTGGGGCCCAGGCCTTCTCATATGAAGGCTACCATACGTGTCTTGTGTATAAACAGTCTTTATTCCTGGTTCAAACAAGTTGCCTGCAGGTGTACAGCTCTGTAGATCCTTTGAAATGCCAGAGGGCAGACCATAGTCTTCAGTATCAATACAGATGTTTTCATGACTAATTTCTGAAGTATTTCTGCCCTGTTGGGTACTTAGACTGGGACGGTCTGCCAACCTCAGAACAACAGAAAAAATGTGTGATGTTTCTCTCAGTACCTTCTTAAAGAGACAGCACGTACTCTTATTGAACGCACACTGATCAGTAGTAGCTTAGTTACAAACCAGCACTCAATAAACCTTGTAATAGGCTTTCAGCATCTCCAAGCTCATCATTTGAGGACTCTGCTCTGGACAGTGTAATTTCTGAGTAACTCGCATCCCTAAACTTTTGTCTGAAAGGAAGGGATTTAATTTTTGACTTCTGGGAAATGATCATTTCTGTGTTTAAGTTACAACCACCAGTAATTGGAAACTTCTCCTATCTAGTGAGCTGAAGTCTACAAAATCACTCTAAGTTGCAGCTTGATGATCTTATTTTCAGGCTTCACCTTTCAGGCAAGAGGACCTACTGCAAAGGATTGAAGCTGTCCTTGTTCTCCATCGATCTGTTACTGCTCTTCTTTAAGTTAGCTTGCTGGAGCATCTTGCTCGTAGCAACATACTTTGCACAGCTAAATGCAAAAATACAGAGCAATCGTGTAGTGGTTAGTACTCACAGATTATAGCCAAGCCTAATGAGCAACTGGCTGAGAATAAATGTGCTCAACCCCCTTATGTAATCTCCAAAAAGTCTTTCCTGTCCAGACAGGCTTCAGTCAGGAAAAGAAGAGTCTGCTTCAACAGCTCTGTTGGTCATATCCACAGTGTTGCTGAATTGTCTGCTTCCATCTCCAGCAAGACTAGTGCTTTGAAAAAAGTGATGACTGGTGATGACCCTCCCGTCTTCATGGGTTTTTTAATCAGAATCTTACACCTTTCCATTTGAATTACTTTGTCATGTATCTTTGAGCAGTTAGTCATCCCTACGTCCTACCACGTCTCATTTCTTATCTTTCTACAGATTTTTCTCACAACTTAGCTTTTTTTTTTTTTTTGGTTAAGAATTCTGAGACAAAGTTATGTCACTCTGCTGTGTTTGGGCTCAGCCTTCAATCCTTGGGATGCAGGCAGCTGAACCCCTGAGGGAGAGAGAACATTACAGCAGAGGTATGAGAGTGAGAGGGATGCAGATTTGTATCCAAACAAGTAATAAATTTACTTTTGGTACTGGCAACATGTCTTGTTGTTCCCTTTGCAGTCTGATTATAAACCCCTCTTACTGAGTGGTATGTATGTTTAAAAGACTTTTTCCTTGCACACGTTCAGCTCTCCTTAATTACCTGAACTCTGTAATTCTGGAGATGGCGATTCAGATATGGCAATTCAAGAGAAGACTGAATTCCTACATCTTTTCTCAAAACATTTACTTGAATTTCCAGAGTTCTTTTCCAGAAGCTTCTAGAGAATTAGGCAGTCCTAGGACATTAGGGAAGGTCCTTGCACTGATGTATAATTGGTTAAAAGGCTGGAAATGCAGCAAGGCTGAAATGGTTGGCCTTCAGAAAGGTAGATGTCATGGTGGGTTTCCACAGGGGGGACACTTAGGCACATGCTGGTCAGGTTTGTAATAAGTGAGTTGGTAAATACAAGTTAGGATGGCTAGTAATACAACGTTGTTCAGGGTTATAAAGACCAGGGCACTCTGAAGAATTGTGGAACTTCCTAATACCAGGTTGCTGACCCTCCATCCCAGCACTCCAGTCATGGGACTCATTCCACCAAGTCTTGCTAATACCAGTGATATCATAGCTCTGGGAACTGACCAATGCTGCTGGTTCATCCTGCTTGTTTTTCATATTGCATGCGTTGGTGTACAAGCATTTCAGATGTACTCCTAGGAGCAGTGTAAATGTTTCTGCTAACGTTGCCACCCTCAGGCAATGCCATGCCAACCTTTGGCTTACCTTTGGCAATCCTCTTGACATCCTCTTCCCCCAGTGATTCTAGTTTAAAGCCCTCTCAATCAGTCCTGCCAGCTTACAACCAAAGATGTGATCCTGCCATCGGGACAGATGGATCCCATCAGGCCCTATCATACCTTGTGCTTCAAAGGTTCTCCCATGGTTATAAAACCCAAAGTTTTGGTGGAAGCACCAGTCCTGGAGCCAGGTATTTATATCTTGGGCTTGTCTGTTTCCTCCGAAGTCTCTCCCCATTACTGAGAGGATTGAGGTAAATAGTACTTGTGCTCCTGAATTTTTTAGCCTTCTTCCCAGGGCCCTGAAATGTGTTTTGATCAACCTTAGACTTTTTGTTGCAACATCGTTAGTACCCACCTGAAAGAGCAGGAGTGGGTAATAGTCTGAAAGTTGTACAAAGCTTTTCAGTCGCCTGGTGACATCTCTAATTTGGGCCCCAGGGAGGCAGCAGACTTCTCTGAGAAGACATGAATAGAAAACAAAATAGAAAACACTGTACCACTCAGGAAACGTATTGTGTAAGCACATGTCAAAATGAGATGTGCTCCTCTGTTCTCCACCCAGAAAATGCCCAAAAAAACCCCTCACTGAAAAATCAAGCAGAGAGGGTGATTCAGAAGGGTCATGGGTAATAAGTAATGGATTCTGTATGAGTAACAATTAAATTAGATGATTTAGGTCGGGAAGGATGGAGATACGGGCTATAATATAATAAGGTACCTGGAGAAGGCAAATGGAGAATGGTCATCATCTTGAATTCAAAAGTGAATACATTCACTAATGAATGGATGATCCTTGGCTTCAGTTGTCATGAACTACTTCATTCCAAAAAAACTGTCTCTAACTGATAGTGCCTGAATTATGGAGTATCCACAATGGGAGGAAAAGGTATCGCGACATTCATCCTATCCCCTATGTTTTTTGCTAGGCACCTGCTGTTGTCAAAGAGGATGTCAGGCTGGGAACATCTTTGTTGTCACCCAGTACAGCTCTTCTAATGCATTGATTCAACCTGCCTGTATGTAATTATTCCACAGCTGATTCTTTCCATCCAGTCTTGGTGCTGGCTTCTTTCTAGTAGCGGCCTTTTTTTCATGCTCATACAATGAACCAGAGAAGATGACAAAATATGTCAGTCCCCTGTGTTATTTGTCAGGTGAAGCTGTCTCCTATCATCTTTTTCTCCGCTTGTCTTCCCAAATTCATTCTTGCAGTTAGAGGAGAAGAAGGAGCGAATAGTAGGCAGCCACCTTTTAATTGTCAGAAAGAAGGGATGCATGCTTCTAGATTTGCTTCTAGAGTTTTCTTGTAGTAATGGCTGCCTTAGTCTTTCTATCTGGTTCCTTAATGAGCTGATAAAAAACTAACACTACCATTCTGAATTTGGAAATTCCAGTTGTACTGGAAAAGGTATACTTGCTTTTCAACAGTTCTGGAACGAAGATGTTCTTTTTTGTAAAACATCCTACTGGCTCTGGCTACCTATCAGTTTAACCATGAATCTGTCATCATCAGAGGCCAGTTTTACCTCCAGTGATCTTCCATTCCTCAGTCAGTTGTCTTACTTTTTGTTTTAATAAGCATATGAGTAAACAATATGTAATACCTGAGCATATTCTTTACTGCGCTTAAGCATTTTGGTATTGTATTGACCGAACTGTGTGAAAGTGGTCATCAGACTGGAGAACATTTGCCTGGCTATCTGCTCTGAGGAGGTTTTACACAGTAAAAGAAAGCTTAGTGTTCTTCATTTCATCTCTCGGATGCCTGGGATGGTGCTGGGCAGATCCCAACAGCTGTCTGTCTGATACATAATTGGAAAAAATTGGAGAAAAGAGGGGAAAATTGGCATGTTTTTTGTTTTGTGGGTTTTGGATATTTGTGGTTGGTTTTTTGTTTGTTGTTTTTTTAAGTAGTCATTACAAGTTGAAGTTTGTCATTACAAACAGGAATGTAGAAGATATTTTTAAACAAGAATGGGGCTTGCATATGTTGCCTAGTTGCCAGGTAGGATATTTTGTTGATTTTTTTTTTAACAGTATCTGGTTCTCAGAATACTCTTCATCTTTTACATTTTTTAGAAGATGTGACTGTTTGCAGAAAGTGAAACTAAAAGCTCAGGAAGATGACTGCTAAACTGACTGACAGAAAGAGGGTTAGAGCTGTTATTTTCTCAATCTCTGTTCCTGGGCAGTATCCCTTCCTTTAATGAACTGGGTACTACATACTAGTACATCTGGCAGCTGAGTTTTTACTGTAGTGTTCATAGTTAGTTAAACTGGTCCGCTCAGAGAAGAGGAGGATTGCCGTAGTAACCACTTGTATTTCTTGAGCAACTTTGGTTCTGTCAGGTTTTGACTCTCAAGCAAGGAATTACTATACCACAGTTAAGCTGTGTGAAGGAAAAGTTGTCATTCCAAGCAGAGAAATGGACTTCAGAGAATAAAAAATTCAGCTTTAATTGTACGTAATTGATAGTGTGTTCTTATAAGCTGGAATGTACACACATGGAGGAGATGGAGTGGGATGTCATGGCTGGTAGTACGTATGAATGAAAGCTTGCACAGTTTTACACAAGCCATGTGAACTGTCTCCTGCACATGAGGTCTAGCATTATGACAGTTCACTTTCTTTTGCTGTGCTCATTGAAGAATCAGTGTTTGGTCTGACAATTTGCTTTAGTGAGTATCTCAGTACTAGACACAGAGCCACTAGCCATTTAGAATGGAGTTCGATGAACGGAAAATGTGTTCTCCCTAAAATTTAACTAGATGCGTTGTATATAGTACAGCACAGGGCAAAATATAGTTGGCATCAGCCTCACTGAGAAGATGACATCATAGTATGTGTGGAAATGAGGCAGTTGAGGACTTAAGATCCAGAATAACTTTGCTGCTGAAACACAGTGCTAGAACAGGCTGCAACTCAATGTTCCTGAAGCTCAGTCTTACTGGTGAGTGGTTAGACAACATGATGAGCCACCAAATGAAGTCAGACTCCGTTTGACAGCATCTTAACTTGTTCCTGCTTCACATACCCTAGCAACTCCTTGTGTGTTAAATCTTGCACTTCTCTGACCCCTTAGGAAGACTTCACTGCATTATGAGGTGAAAATTAGTGCAGCCAGAAAGAACTGCTGACAAAGGTGTTTGCTGATGATCCTCAGTGCTGGCATATGGATGTGAGGAGTAAGGGCAGCCCTCAACAGTACAGAGTTGTTAAATTGTCTCAGCTGGTTTATTGCAGCACAGAGTTTTACTTGTAGCTGTGTGTTTTCAGTAGTTACAGTCTCAAAAGCATGAGGAACCGTGGAGAATAATTATCTTCACTGTGATGTGGAAGTTAATGAACTGGGAGAGGGCAAGGAGGATGGGCAGAAGGGGGCAACCTAAAGACACTTCTGAACTTTGCAGAGCTTACCACCCTAGCCCTGAGCTCTAGCTGAACTTGGACAATGAATATCTTGGCAATAAGGATCTTTTAGTCTAACAATAAAAGAAAATTGAAAAATATGCCCAGTATGACTTGTATTTTAACATTTCAGTTAAGTACTGAAGTAATGACTACTGGAAATAGAAAGTTTTCAGAGTTATTGTATCATCTGAGAATTTTCACTTCAGTTGAAGGGCTGAAAGTATCTTCTGTATTTGCCCTGAAGAATCCACCAAAACTTATTGTTGTCATTGCCAGTCTAAATATCATAACTGATCTTTTCTGGGCCCTTGTAAGAAAACTGGCATACTTGTCAGGGTGAGTGGTAGAAAAGGCTATTAAATCAAAAAAATTACAAAATTATTTTGCCTTCCCTAGTACTGTAAGAGGCCTCTGATTTTGGCATTGTTGAGCCTGGAGAAGAGAAGGCTTCGGGGAGACCTTATTGCAGCCTTCCACTATTTAAAGGTGGCTTCTTTTTAGCAGGGCCTGTAGCGATAGGACAAGAGGTAATGCTTTTAAACTAAAAGAAGGTAGATTTTGACTAGATCTAAGGAAGAAATTTTTCACAATGAGGGTGGTGCAACACTGGCACAGGTTGCCCAGAGAGGTGGTAGATACCTCATCCCTGGAAACGTTCCAGGTCAGGTTGGACAGGGCTCTGAGCAACCTGATCTAGTTGGTCCAACCCTCATTGCAGGGGGGGTTGGACTAGATGACCTTAAAAGTCCCTTCCAACCCAAAGATTCAATGATTCTTACATCCTGATAATTGAAATTGAAATGAAATTCAGAAGAACTGAGACAGTTCTTCTAACACTGTGTAAACATTTCACAGAATCACAGAATCACTGAGGTTGGAAGGGACCTCTTGAGATTTCCTAGTGCAACCTCCCCTACTCAAGCAGGGTCACCATAAGCAGTTTGCCCAGGGCTGTATCCAGTCATATTTTAACAACAGACACTCTACAACCTTTCTGGGCAACATATTCCAGCCCTGTTCCAGCTTCTGAGTTGACATGAAGTTTGGCTGAAGACAAGCCTTTTAGTGTGTCCTTTTGGCATTTAGGGTAAGAAGTTAGGTATCATAGTTTCCTGTGCAAAAGATTTGATTGCATATTGGACTAGAAGCTATAGAAGCTGGAGTGGATCCCAAGGATCAGCTATAACCGGATGATGTAAGAGGCTTCCACAGCCTTGTAAGGAAAAGTTCTTTACTCTGTCTGATGCTACCTTGTGCAGTGGGGATCTTCAGGCTTTCAAGAACATTGCACAAATCTGCTTGTTTCCCCCCAGATTTTGTTACTTTGCATGCATATTCAACAGCTTGGTAGTTTAAACTTTTGCTTTCAGAGGCAGCTACTTGGAAGAGCAGGGAGGAGTGGAGTGTTAATGTTCTCAGAATCACAATGAGTCCAGCTGAGAGGATGAGAAGTCTGATGTGTACCTCAGGGGGATTTGA
>NW_010528683.1:1069-15227 GCF_000687285.1 Phaethon lepturus | reverse complement strand
GCCGCGTGCCCGCAGGCTGCCCAGGGACCTCTGGGCACTGCGGTGCCGAGCTCGCATGCCGCCGTGAGTTCTGGGCCGAGCGCTGCCCCGAGGGGGCCTGATCGCTTCCCATCCACTGAGACCAAGCCAGGGACGACTGCAGCTCCACGCCTCTGCTTGCCCTCTCTGCACCTGCATCCAGCCTCGCCAGAGGGACACTGAAAAGCCGCACGCGCGCACGCACACTCACACTCACACTTCCTAGATTCAGGCTAGCACCAAGGCACTACCTTGGTGGACAACCTTCCCTGTCCCCGTACCGATGAGAGGACGCCACTACCACGAGCCCAGGCCCTTGCTTGTGAGCAGGGCGGTTCAGGGGCTCTGCGGTCCCCACGTAGCAGTCCTGGGACCCGTGCAGCTTCCACAGCTGCTTGCTGCCCCACTGCTCGCCAGCGACCTGCCACATTACGGCCAGAAACTCCCCTGGTCGCCAAGGCACGTGGGGCTGCCGGGCACAACACACACCCACGCAGCCTCTTCTCTCCCCATCATGCCGCCATTGGTGCACTCTTGTGTGGTACTTGCAGAGACTCGGCTCCTCTCCACTTTTCCCACCTGCATTAAGTGCCCCAGCCTTAAAGACCATGACAGTGTGGGTGACACTTTCCAGGGGAAGTTTCCTCATTTCTCATCCTTTCGCCTCACTCTTTAAGACTGAGAGACCTCCCTGAGGAGGTCCTAGAGCTCCACAATTCTGCTTCATCCCACCATCTCCTTCCACAGTCCCTTCATTCCCAGTGATGCCCAATGTGGTAGTCCCCAGGCTCAGGACGCTCCTGTGCTCCATGCAGAGAGACGCCCTGAAGTCCCCTTGGTGCCCCCAGCTGTCCCAAGACCCTGCACAGGAGGCCCTGAAGGTGCTCTGCCCCCTGACAGGTCAGCTGCTCGCTTTCCTGGCACATGGCTCCTTCCCTCCTGTCAGGACTGAGCTATACCACAGGCAAGGTGTGATCCATGTGCCTGGTCAGGCTCCCTTCATGATTGCCTGACTGGGCCACCCAGCTCACCAGCCAGACTGGGGTTTGGCTCCATTCAGCACTCCTCTTCCCATCACATCTTCCACTGGCTTGGACCTGTTTCACTAATGCCACCATTTCACCACAAAGACACAATTCCAGGCAAATATGTTCATTTCACTCCGGTTCTGCAGCCAGCCACAGGCGTTACCAGCTCCTGGCAAGACCCCGGCACCTCCCACAGGCTATGCTCATCCTCCTGTGTGGCTTATTCAAGCTGCTCTGATGTTTTACTGTTTGGCAGGACACTGTGCACGACCCCTAATTTGCTCCCCTCAAATATAGGGGAACGCAGGAAAGATCTGCCACGTTGCCTCACTTTTTACATCAGGGCCTCTCCCAGTGGGATCACGCACTTAAATCTTCACACTACGCTAACCTGTCCCACACGCCTGCCTCAGCCACGCTTTCTGAGCAAAGTTCAAGCAGAGAATAGGAGGTCCTAGCCCAGAACTCCAGGACAGCCTCAGCTTTGTAACGCTTTCCCTCCGGCAGACAACAAGCAACCTCTTCCTCTCTCTTGCCTTTGGTTGTGTAGCTGTGTTACTCCCAAGGTCTGACACTCCTCTGCTCCCTTGTGGCAACTCTCAAGACAGGTTTGCACTGCTCTACGCTCGCTGGGTGGGATGTCCTCATGTACATGGCAGCATAGGTACTGGTGTACAACCACCACCGAACCACAGCAGTGCCTGACCTAGCCCTGGGCAGAACAGCCTTCACATGAAGATGCATCTTCCCCTGGACAAGGCTTCACCAGACAGGCTGGACTGTGATGTGCCCACTGCAGGTGTTCCTCAGGAGCCTCAGGGCATGCTCAGGAGTACGTCCTAGCATGGGATGCCTCACACCCTGCAACAAACAGCCCAGCAGCAGAACACATATTTGGGCCCACAGTGCCAAGACAGCCAAGGCCACGGGCCCTATCTCTGACCAGATCTGACCTGCTGAAGCACTTCTACATACCCACGAGAGACACAACATGTGAGGGCCCTGTAAAAGGCACGGATTACACAACCAATTCACCCTTCCCCATTCCTACACCATAACCCCAGGCGTTTCCTGGTACCTTTGGCGGAGGCATTGTTCTGCGAGGATGAAGAGGGTCTCCTCTGTGTGAGGAAAACACCCGGTGCCATCGGCTGCGATCCCCTGTTAGGCTGGGCGACCCCAAAGGTGCTGGCCCCTGCGGTGTACTCGTGATCTGTGAGGCTGCTGGCATGTGACTCCAGCTTCGGCTCTGGCGAGCTGCCTTCCTGAGCCGGTTTGTTCGCGTTGTTGGTTGACAGCTTCTTTTTGGTATTTTTTTTCTTCTTGCCTTTTTGTTCCTCCTTTAAAATGACAAACATGAAGCTCAGATTAATCCCCAGAAGACCTTTAGCTACGGCAAGGGCCAGCGGCGTTGCTTAGGGTCCTGATACAACGAAAACCCACGAAGTTTGCCACGTACAAACTGCTCAGGGTCTGTTCCGATACCATCTCGCTCACAGCTCGCGCTGCTGCCCGCACACATTTGCCTTTCTTGCATCTACGTACGCGCTTTCTGCAGAGCCTCCTTGTTTGTTAACTCTGTGTACACTGCGGCGAGTGGGAGCCAGCCAGGACCAAAACGACCCTGCCTTGGGACGCCCGCGTGGTTTTGCATGAACAAACCTTTCGATGTTCCACAAAAACTGGCACCTCCTATCTTCAGGTATCTTCACACACTTTCACAATAGCATGGAGGATATTAAACATCCCACTGATTCACAGGCTCTGCTTCCTGCTAGGACACACACATTACCTCTTGACCTGTATCTGCACTTGCACATACATGCCATGAGAACAGTGGTCTGTCACCATCCTGTTTCCCTTGCCTACTTTCAGTCCGCCTCTTGATGAAACCCTACCACCATTCTTAGAACTCTTCTACTCAACAATATGCATCACAGGCCCAATGCCACCAAAACCTGCATCTCCAGCAGCTTGCCAAAGTGCCTCGCCAACCTTGCTCCAGTGGACCTTGTCACCTTCGCGCCTCATGGTGTCACATTTGAAGAGCCTATGTGCATTAGGTGCTTAGCATCTCTCTGACCTCTTCAGAGACCAGACACTTATCAACACCCAAAGTGCCTCAATATCTTTGCTAAACTGACCTATAGTTACCCACGGTTCACCAAATCTTTGGAATTAAATCCTTATGCTTCCCAGCAGCTGATTTCCACAGACAAGGCAATCACACCACTCTCAAACACACATCAATACGCGGTTCATGCACACTCCTTTTGGGCAGCCTCCTTCTGTCTTAGCCTGGTAGCTACGCTCGCTCGCTCATACTTCTCTACACTTCTGATACATCGCGCGCTCTGCACTGCGGCATTGGCAGATACGCTGCAACACTATTGGACTTTCATCCCATTTATTTCCCCTGAGACTGCTGAGCCTTGTGTCACTGGCACGAATAAACACTGAGGAGGACTGGCACCACACTGCTATTTGGGCATGACTGTGCTGCCAGGGGAGAGGGCTTTCATTTCCTGACAGCTACAACTTCTCAAGCAACCTCACCTGCTGTGATAACTTCGCGGCAGCAGCAGCGAGTCCAGTCTCAATGGAGGCGACTCTGGTGCCCTCTCGCACTGGTCTGTCTTGTCGAGGCACTGAGGGGCCGACTCGTGCTACAAGGAAAGCAGATGCAAGTGAGATGTGCAGAATCTGCCCATGTGAGCAGCGTAACCACACATGGGGCAGCGAGGCTCTGCCCTCCTGCGCAGGCAGGGCCAGGGATGCCGCAGCCTCTGCCCTTCCTTCCCCAGGATGTGCGTGAAGGCAGGAGGTGCTGACAGCCTCCGGTCACAGTGGCCCGGGGAGAAGCTGCCAATAAATGTGTAGCACAGCTGAGCAACTCCACTGGCAGCTGCAGCTACCTGAAGCCAAAGCCACGGGAGGTTTCTGCCTGCACTAGAGATATGAGCAACTCCAGCATCATTTCCAAACGGACAGTGTTCGCCACCCCACTGGCAGGGTGTGGACATGCAGGGCCACAAACTGATGAGAGTTGGGCTGCTTGTCACACACATAGCAAGCTGCAGAGACTCCCCTGTTAGAGGGCCACGTCCAAGGAGTCTAAGGACCCCCTGGCCTGTCACTGCCTCTGGTGAGCTGCAAGAAAAACACCCTCCCAGACCTCCAGCTTTGGCTGAACCTGGAGGAGACTATTCCCACACTCTGATTTCTCTTTACACAGTCAACACCTAAAAGCCACGGCTACTCAGCTGTCTGGGGTTTCAGTGTTATACCACTGCTATGGTGGCCACCAATTGTTCCATCAACAAGAGTGTGAAGAAAAATTAAACCAACAACTCACCCAGGAATGACTTTCTCCTGCCAGCTGATTGACAGAGGAAGGCTAACACTGCTCGTCCCAGCGCATGATATCACCTCCCACTACGCTGGAAAGGATTCATCCTTCACATGATCAAGAAATTGCTAGTTGTGGTCTTACAATTTCCACACTCTTTGAAAAGTGTCAGGTTTTTTAGAGACCTGCACGACTTAGCCTGAGTCTGGGCAGCACAGCCCATATGCACTTACCCGTTGGACTGTAAGGGGCATCATCTGAACTTTTCCTTTTCTTTGATCGGGATTTGAATACTGGATTATCTTCATCCGATTCGAGAGAAGGGTAAACTACAAAAGGAAACAAAGGCAAGAGTTTCAGTGTAGGAAACAGCTCTACCCTGCAGAGAGGCCCACTTGCCTCTGTACAGGTGCCGTGACTACAGGCATCACCTCGAGAATCGCAAGGTTCCCCAGAGGTACCTCCGAGTGGTGAAACAGCTGCAACACTCGGGACTTCCTCCTGCTCTCATCCACACACTATACTTAGGGGCTGCTGTCATTAAACTGTGACCAGCTACCTTTAGGATACACAGTGAAACTTCTCAGACAGGAAAAATCACTCTTCCTCTTGTCTGTGGCACAGCGGCACAGCCAGAAGAGACACAAACAGGTTTTCTTATGCCAGGCTTCGCTGGTCAGCCAACTGCTTCATTCAGCACCACACCTTGCCGGCCCGTACCCCTCCAGCAGAGCTAGGCTGAGAGGAGGGACATAGCGCTGTTCACATAGACCTTGAAAACTGCTTTCCTTGACCTCGGAGTATCCAGAAGATGAACGTGAACCATTCTACCAAAGGACCCTTCACAGGCCTCTGGGATAAACTTACCAACTTAGCTGTCTAAATTTTGTCCCAGCCTTTACTATGAAGTTTATGTATTTTTTTTTTCACACGCATTTGACTTTCTTGCCAGTTGCCATTTGTTACACCACTGGTGATGTAGGCATTGCTGTGGCATTTGGCCATTGACATGAGAAGTCTGCTGATCAGATGTGGCACAAACAGAGCCTCTGGAAACCAAGCCTGCTCACAGTAAAGACTCTCCATTCACTGGCAGCACAGACACATTTGCTCATAATGAGCAAATCCACCCCTCAGCAGAGCAGAGCCTTGGCATCACGCGTGGCATCTGCCTGTAAACCACACGCCTGCCCAACAGCTTCATGAGCTGCCCTTTCCCAAAGCACCTTCCACCACTACCACTGCATCCCAGCCCATGCAGTGCACTCTAGAAGGCTGGGCAGCCTTCTTCTGCAACATGTCACAGCATCTCCATTTTGCCCTGGCAACTCTGTGAATAATGTGAAAACACACACTCCACTTCTGCAGTCATAGCAGATGATTTCTGATGGCCGTGCTTGCCAGAGAGACTTAAGCACACACACATATCGACTCTCCCGTTATGCAGCATAAACCTCTACCAACTTCTTGCCCTCTTTGGGACTTCAGGCTTTCCAGTCCCTATCAGTCTTCACATGATTACTTTTCTTCATTTCCTCACTTGTTATATCCAAAAATGCTCCTGCAGATTATTAGGGCAGAACTGATATAACTGGTGCAAACTGCCTTTGTGCCCATTTCTGCTTCACATGCTTGCCTTCTCTGCAAATACTCACAATACCAGTGGATCTTTTTTTCCACATACAAATTCAACTTGTCACTCTTCTTAGCTAGACATTTTATTGCTAATGTGTCGACAAGGACATTTCTGTCATAGGTACCAGTACCTGACACACACTTCTGGGACAGTTTCCTGTTTCTTGGCTGACTGCTGCAGTTTCAGTGGGCCTTCACGCTTCTTAAAATCTTCTGATTGTAATGTGCCTCAAATACAGTCTACCTGGACAAACCATATCGCCACCAGCTCTGCAGTCAGTCTACCTATCATACAGTGTTTGCTTAATTTTGCCATGCAGACCTAAATTCTGTTATCTGCACTCCTCCTTACCAGAACACCCAGCTGATTTCAATGTGACAGAAAGTGAGCAAGCGTATCATGAGAAACATGGGGGGCATTTGCAAACATGCACAAATATGTACATGCATACCCAGCACACACTCACTCAGACTGCTCTGTTTGTACTTACCGTAATCTGAATCTTTAAAACAGGCATCTAAGTGGTCCTGGTCTTCATCGTAATCTTCGATGTCAATACTGTTCTTTGTGCTTTTCTTTAGTAACCGCTTGCCGGCATTTCTGTTGCTGCCACCACCTGTTTTTTTAGAGTTTTGTGTGGAGATGGAGTTATTCTTGGCCTGATTGGTACCCCACGACGTCTGCAGGCAGGACTCTGATGACTGGAGGTTTGCCATCGATAGCATGCCCTGGATCGCTTCTTGCGTGCTGGGCGAGGCAGGTGGCTGGCTGCAGCGAAACGTTGAGAAATACAAGAGCTATTACCGATTCCCGAAAAACTCGAAACCCTCACAAACAGTTGACTCCTTTCACTGCACAGTGTTGCTAGAAAAAGGCTTCCTGACCACTGCCCTTCGAGCCGCTGGGCAGGCCACGAGTGACACCAGTTACCTTTATGCTAACATCAGTATCGCAGACGGCACATTAGATTTGGGGTTGCTGCCCAGGAAGCCGTGCGCCGCGCGGCTGGGCACGCGATGGGCAGCTCCCTGGTGGCTGCTGTCGCTGGTGAGTGAGGACAGGGGTCAGGTAATTTTTTCAAAGCCCGTGTAACAGCATTCCCAATGACGCAGCGTTTCTACTACCAGCTCTGAGGGCTTACGGGTCAGCATTGGAGGGGGATGTCATGGTGGGCTTCTGCTACATTCTGCCAAGCAAGTAGAGGAAGAATTTGAACAAGTGGAAAGAAGCGCATGGTCACAGGCCACAGCTCTCACTGAGGACTGTCACCACTCCAGATCTGCTGGAAGAGCAACACAGTAGGGCACAAGCAATTCAGGAGATTTCTGCAGTGCACTGGGAGCATTTTCTGATGTGGATGTGGGATGGATTGATTATGAGAGATGCTGGAGAGGCACAGACCCGATGGGTGCACTGCAGGATGAGTGGAAACCTTGATTTCATTGCATTTTTGGCATTTTATTGCCAGTTTTCAGCGGGTACTGTGCATCTGCTACAGAAGGAAATACATTCCTACAGAATAAGCTGAGGTCAAATGCTGTGTAAATTCTGAACTGGCATGAACGCTTAGCAAGGTGGGAAAGCATGCTCCCTACAATATAGAAGAACGGTAATCTCATCGGAGAACACCAGACATTAATTCTGCAACAGGCAAAACACATCATCAAATGATCCCAGGACTTTGGAGTTTGGGCAAATAGTGAAATGCAAAGAACTTGCTGTGGTAACAGGGTTTTTTAGAAGCCACTAACGCACAGCATTTCCCAAGTAAATTAGCAGTACCACATCACCTTCTCTTATTTGATCTTAATTTAATCCACTTTAAACCATTACAGGACTCTGGATACGTAGTAACGTGCAAGACATAATGATAGTTTCTGGGCACTAATTGCATTTATAAATAATCCTGAAAATGAGTTAAGACAGGTGTTAGCAGCTAGCCACTCAATGGGTAGAAGAACATCGAAAAACTTATTTAGGAAAGAGAGATTTTAATCCCTCATTATCATGCCAGATGCCTTAGCCTTCTCCCTGTCAAAGGCATATTTTGCACCATCTACAAGAAATTAACATATTTTCTCTCAATTTTTTCCCCCAACCATTTTTGCAAACACTGGACTCCCAAAACACTGCAAACAGACCATCAAACACTGACCACTAAATGGGCAAATCAGAGAGGAACTGCCTTAAGCAACACAAGCTTCAACAAATAAATCGTGGAATATGATCAAAACCAGTGGTTCTGAGAGTCAAACCACAACCTGAACGCGTGGGTGAAATGCCTCAAAGAGACAGAGCTGCACACGGGGCAAAGTGTTTCTCATTAGGGCATGTGCTTGCGTGTACTTCCATTAGAGGTATTTCAGCTTTCTAAGCCAAAAAAAATTCAGTAAGAATCAGGAAGCAATTTTTAAGCCCCGGAAGGCCATATCCCCTTTCTGTAGCTTCAGCAATGATTTAAAAAAAAACCCCACATTTATGAAAGTAAACTATCTGTGAGTTACAACTAGGACTTAAAATACACGTAAGACGAGAGCGGGAGCAGGAGCAAAGCAGCCTGAGTGCTTCTGCCCCCGTGCTCGCTCCCCAGCAGCTGGCTGGCAAGGGCCCCTCGAGCCCCCAGCTCTGCAAATCCCGGCAGCCTTGCTTTCCTTTCCTCAAGCTATACAATGATGTTGCGGATGAGCAGAGGAAAGGACACTTTAACAAACCGACTGCTAGCAGTTTGTGCCTTCTGCAGTGGGCTCCACTTCGGCGTTCTGCACCGCATCTCTTCTCGGGATTTTATCATTTCCCTTTACTCTTGTGAAAACAAGGACACATGATGGAAAGATGACTTTACTGCAATAACCGTTTGCTGCCTAGCAAGCACCTGGTGATTTTCAGCTGTGTATAGCGCAGGAACTGAAAGACGTCCGCACTGGGAACTGCCAGCTTCCCCCACAGCACACAGCACTGCGCGGTAAACCCTGGTGCAGCCGTCGCGCGGTAAACCCTGGTGCAGCTGCCGCACGGTCCGCAGGCAAAACAACCACCAAAAAGGCATGGCCGAAGCAGCACAGTGGCCTCCTGAGCGACCCACTGGGCTGGGCTGTGGAGGACAAGCCCGAGGTCTGCCAGGCCCAGCTCCCACCCAGAGCCCACGTTGAGCCAGTACGGAGCCCGACGGGCCGAGCTTGCACCCACACGGAGCAGCCGGAGCTCGCGAGCCTGGTACCGAGGCATGTGCATCGCCATCCCCAGCAGCTGCCTTCCTGCTGCTGCTGCTCCCGAGAGCTGGAACTGGCAGCACGTTTTCACATTATTAACAGAGAGAAGCACGGTAACAGAAGGAAATATTTGCTGTTAAAACTGATCCCAAATCAAATCTCCCCCAGGGCTGACCAGCCCGCAGTGCTGGTCAGGACAGTGTGATGAGGAGCAGGGAAGGGCAACTCATCCCAGTGGGAACCTGAGGAAGAAGATCCCCATTGGTGTGGCACAGATGGCTTTGAGCCCTACACGCAGTGCTCCCTGCAACTATTTAAGCCGCAGGGCCTCAGTGTCCCACAACAGCTCGCTGTTGCTAGCAGTATCTTCATCAGGGAGGAGGGCATAAAGCAGCCGTTCAGGCTATGCTTTGGGGCTTTCACACTGCCTGTGTTACCCACCTAGACGTGACAAGAGCATCCTTTCCCTGACAGCACGTTCCAGAGCAGGTGGCAATAGGCAAAGGGCCGTGATCATGACAAGCATACACACAGCTCAGCACGCACAGACTATGGTTTTACCTCCTTAGTTGAGGCTGGCCCCTGCGCTGCCTGGGCACAGGAACGATCCCAACACCCTGAAGCTAGGAGAGGATATCATGCAGGGAGCCAGTGCCTCACTTTTCACAATCAACTCTACTACTGTCATCCCTCTCTGAGGGTTCAACATCTCTAGGCAGATCATCTCCTTCCTTTCATAAGCACTTACTGAGCCTTTCACTTATAACCTCATATTCAGACACTAGATTTATTAATTTCATCAGAATATTACTCATTGAGGGGTGGCTTCTTCCCCATTCTCCATGCTGCCTACACAGATGGCTGGAGGCACCAAAGTGCAAGGTGGAGATAAGAGACAGTAAGCTCACTAATGTCTCACCTCACCTCTGAATAACTATCACCCAGTCTCATCTTAAGATTAGGGGAAAAAATAGATAAGGGCAAAGGAAAGTCACAGGAACCACTGAGCATCTTCTAAATGGAAATAAGAACTACCTCGAAACAAGAACTACCTCATGGGGTTGCAGAGAAGACAGAGCCAGACCCTTCTCCGAGGCGCACAGCGATAGGCTGAAAGGCCATGGTCACCAGCGGGGCAAATCCCAACAGACACAAGAAGAAAAGGTCCATACTGGGGGTGGCCGAGCAGCTCACACCAAGAGGCTGCTGAATCCCCATCCCTGAGTATATTTAAAACTCACCAGGGCAATGTGAGCAGGCGGCTGCACTAGCTGACCTCCTGAGGTCCCTTCCACCTGCTGTTATTCTGGAATACTTCAAATAAGAACCACTGAAAAACAGTTGCACATGTAAGGGGAAGGCAATAAATCACCATTCTCTCTCTACGATAGCATTTCCCTGACATTTCTGCATTTCCCCTCACCCTACTTGTGGCCAAGTGCAAATGAACCATAAAGAAGAAGTGGAGTCAAGACAGTAATGACTTATCAGTATTTTGGAGCAGTGACAGTTGTATAACTATGGAATTCAAATAATTTCAAGGACAAGACCAGTATTTCCTTCTGTTTTTGAATCAGACCTGGAAACAACAAATAATGTTGCTCAGTTCAAGATCACAAGACTACCAGTCCCCTCCAAGCTTTTTTTCATATTCCATTTCAATTCTTTCAGACTGTTTCCACATTTACAGCAGCCTGTCTGCAGGACCTCTCACTACCTCTCCCCATCTCGCTACCACTGACACAAGTATGGAGGCTGGAGCTCTCTGAAGCAATCTAGGAAATGCCACCAGGGCATTTGGTTTGGTCAGCTGCAAATGAGAGACCAGTATTTTACAGAATAAAGTTTCACACAATTCAGAGAAGGTCATAAACACAAAAAGCCCTGGCCTGCTTCCGACGTTACTGCTGGGGCTCAGCAGCTCCGGCACCGGTCTGACAGGGCTCTGTGCTTCCCTCTTGAGAGCTGGCTCTCATCTGCACAGACCACTGCGTGAGCAAAGGAGATTCCACGTAGACCTACCCACACTACTGCTACGTGGAGTATCCAGAACATACATACACGCATATATATGTATATATATAAATACATACATATGCCTACCCTTTATCTGCCTTAAAAGTACAGAAAGATGTAAATTGCTCCTGATAGTCAGACATGACCACGTTGGCATTATGTTGCAACACAGTATGTTTGCATATCACGTTTCTTTTTTTTTTAAAGAAGGCACGTTATGGCCATTTAAAAAGCCTAGCATAATTATGAAATGAAACATAGTAATTTCATTTATCGGGAGCTTTTTTCAATCAAGCTGCAATACACACTGCCAAAGCCTAATTGTTTATACAAGAGCCAAAATTGATATGACACATTCCCACTAAACTACCACACACAGTGTAGTAATTCATGCAGAGTTTAGTTACGTGACTGTGTTTGCGACTTTGATTTCAGAAACCGCAAGGTCTACAAACACATTCGGTACAGAGCCCAGGCTGAAGGGAGGAAAAATGAAAGGCCTGAGTCCTGCTCCACCACTGAATGGCAGTTTTAACCCACTGCAGACGGCAAGCGACACCTCCCACGCAAGGAAGACAATCTTTGAGGACCACTTCTTTAACCTGTTTTTTCCACTTACCCCTGCATTTCTGCACACTGTAAGCAGGCAGTGAACCATGTTATACATGGAAGAGTTAGTAGTGTAAACATGGCAAAGGCAGATTTCTTTTAATTCTTACAATGGTTGACAAATTTTCTTATTTTTTACCAAACTTCAAGCATGGTAGTCATAATACACTAGCAACTTCATTCCCAGAGTTAGATACACCTACTAACTACTTGCCGATATGTCGAATTACTTGCCAAAATCTAAGTGTAAGTCCGACATAAACACTAGTTCCATTACGCACCGTAACGCAGAATGGAAAAGAAATTCACAGGAAGAGCTAAATAGACAAGTGCCAACATGATTATTTCTTTTGAAGAGCAGATGCAGAGACGGGGACAAATCTCAAGAGATCAGGAAAATCTAGAACCACTGACCCACTTGAGCTCAGGCAACAAAAAAAATTGTATTTCCTGGGAGCTGCAGACACACTGGTACCTCTCCGCATACCCATTGCAATCACAAGAGCTGGCGGGCTGTTTTGATCAATGAGTCCTCGCTAGGGGGAAGGCAGTCATGGAGGAAAAACAGGACCAAACTGAGATTAGATCTCTTCCCTAGAGATAGCAGCCTTGTCAAGGTAAGCCTTCTAAGGATCTGTAGTGACTATGTTACTTGATTTTAAAACAATTGGTTTTTTTCACTTCCATTAGGAATGAACAGAGAACTCTTACAGGAGACTCTGCACACGCACCTCTGTGCTGCAACAAGTAGAATACTCTAAATGTTGATGCACAAAGGCAAGCCTGTCTCTCACAGAGCTGCCTGGTACTTCACAACTGATGCACACTGCATGAAGCCGGTCTATACAATATGCTTTAATCTCTTTCAACCATTTAAGCTGTAAAAGAGACAATTGCCTAACAAATTGAGGAAGGTTGAACAAGAAGATGTTTCTGGTTCAGCAACGCTCCCTCCTTTAGATTTCTCTGTAGCTCTGTCACCACACTGCAACCTTAAAAAATTCCATTTTCTCTCTCAACACCAAAAACCTTTTTTTTTTTAAACTCACTGATAAAATTTGCTTCTATGGTTCCCCTTCGTAACTTATTCCATATGTTCCCTTTTGACCACGAGGCATATCTTTTGGAATTTTCAGTTATAGCTTTTAACTTCCAATCTTTCCCAGGCTTAGATAGTATCTTCCTCTCTGAGGGGACCTTCTAATTCCACTTTAACAGGTCCTTTCAAATTTGCAAGCTGCGCTTTTCCTGGGTCACACACACCCAACACCCAGCAAGGGCACAGCATGGGTGAGGAGGACAGCACCAGTCTCTCCCTGCTAGCAGTACTACAGCTAGTAGTACTAGGTTAGTACAGCTGACTTAGAGCTACTTCTACTTCCTGGGCAGGTTCTGTGGCTTTGTATAACCAAGGCAGACGTAGAGAAAGCAGGGAGAAAAAAGAGGCTGCTGGGGTACCCCAGCAACCACTGAATGTGGCATCTGGCTTTACTACTCAAAGCAGATTGGTTTTGCTGCTTTGCACGCATAAAATGGTGCAACACACCTCCTGCTTCCATGCAACATCTATTACATCTGTACCCTGGGAAGAGTACAGGAACGCTGCCTGGTTGTGTAGGGATGGGGTCAGGGAGGCCAAGGCGCAGCTGGAGCTGAACTTGGCAAGGGATGCAAAGAATAACAAGAAGGGCTTCTACAGGTATGTCAGCCAGAAAAGGAAAGTCAAAAAAGTACCGCCCCGAGCAGCAAGACTGGCAAACTGGTAACAACAGATGAGGAGAACGCTGAGGTACTCAGTGACTTCTTTGCCTCAGTCTTCACTGGCATCCGAGGGTAGTGGTCAACAGCTCAATGTCCAGATGGAGATCGGTGACAAGTGGTGTCCCTCAAGGGTCTGTACAGGGACCAGTACTCTTTAATATCTTCATCAATGACACAGACAGTGGGATGGAGGGCACCCTCAGGGAGTTTGCAGACAATACCAAGCCAAGCGGTGCGGCTGACACGCCTGAGGGACGGGATGCCATCCAGAGGGATCTGGGCAAGCTTGAGGAATGGGCCCAGCTGAACCTCATGACCCAACAAGGCCAAGTGCAGGATCCTGCTCCTGGGTCAGGGCAACCCCCGGTACCAGCACAGGCTGGGGGATGAAGGGATGGAGAGCAGCCCCATGGAGAAGGACTTGGGGGTCCCGGGGGGTGAAAAGCTAGACACGAGCCGGCAATGTGCGCTCACAGCCCAGAAGGCCAACCGTGTCCTGGGCTGCACCCAAAGCCGCGTGGCCAGCAGGGCG
>NW_010528683.1:0-1048 GCF_000687285.1 Phaethon lepturus | reverse complement strand
GTCAAGTGTGTCCAGCGGGGTGAGGGAGGGGGTTCTGCCCCTCTGCCCCGCTCTGGGGAGACCCCCCTGCAGGGCTGGGTCCAGCTCTGGAGCCCTCGGCACAGGAGAGACACAGATCTGCTGGAGTGGGGCCAGAGGAGGCCCCAGCAATGCTCCGAGGGCTGGAACAGCTCTGCTGGGAGGACAGGCTGGGGGAGCTGGGGGGGCTCAGCCTGGAGCAGAGAAGGCTCCAGGGAGACCTTCCTGCAGCAGCCAGGGCTTAAAGGGGACTGGTAAGAAAGATGGGGACAGACCTGTAGCAACAGGACAAGGGTTAACGTTTTAAACTGAAAGAGGGTAGATTTTGACTAGATATAAGGAAGATATTTTTCACAATAAGGGTGGTGAAACCTCAGCCCAGGTTGCCCAAAGAGATGGCAGATGCCCCATCCCTGGAAACACTCAAGGTCAGGCTGGACAGGACTCTGAGCAACCTGGTCTAACTGAAGATGTCCCTGCTCACTGCAAGGGGGTTGGACTAGATGGCCTTGAAAGGTCCCTTCCAACCCAAACCTTTCTATGATTCTATATGAATCTTGAGTAGGAAAAATGCTGCTTCAAGCAGCCGGCCTGGAGAACCAACATGGCCTCCCTACCTGGTGAAGGTGGTTTTCAAATGAAGACAGAGTGGAGGTGGAATTGGCTTATTAAAATGCCAAACAAGAATAGCCTTACCACACATTTCACATCATTTCCCATATCACCACCAAGCCTGCCAATCTCACCTTTCAGAGGACAATTCCTCTGTTTGCACAACAGGCATATTTAGAGGCTAGAAACTTGTGCCAGCAATTTACGAACAGCCCACAGTTTCCAAAAGTATTAAGGCTGTGGTCGCTGTGGAGCAGTGGAGCGTACTTAGGTGAATACCTTTGGTCTTCTACAGACAGGGGGCAAATCATTCAGTTAAGACCACAGCAGCGAAGATCTACTTGATCAGCAGACTACCAAGGAGCACAGGGCATAAGGCACAGCAGTTCATGTCACAGAATCACAGAATCACTAGGTT
>NW_010528682.1:0-3811 GCF_000687285.1 Phaethon lepturus | reverse complement strand
GGGGGATTCGCGCGCCGGGAACCTCCTGTGGTATCTAAAGACGGGCCAAATCAGAAAAGGGCTCGTTCCAGGGTCCGGTCCTCCAGACAAGCCATCACCTGGCTCACCGGGAAATAACTTTGGGGTTTGGTGGGGCCGGTCCCCACCGGAGACAGGGGCTCGGGAAGCAAAGCACATGGCGTCTCACCAGCTCGCTGCGGGACGTGAAATAGCCCGAGAGCCTCCTCTTGCCCACCCCTCGTCCCGAGATCCCCCCCTCCCGTGAGGACAGGGGCTCCCGCCCGTGGCGGCTTTGGCTGAACCAGGAGGATGGGGACTCAGAATCGGAGCAGCCCCGTGGCTCGGTCCCCTCGGGGGCTGCCCGAACCGCTTCGCGTCGACCTGTGGGAAACGCCGCGTCCCCCGGGGCCACAGCTCCGCGCTGGCAGACACCGATGCACGACGGTCGTCCCACCGCAGGGACCCGAGGGGCTCGTTCACACCACGGAAATCAATTGCCACCGAGGGTTACAGACTGCAGCAGGTCAACAGCCCAGTTACAGCTGTAATTCGGACTGACCAACCTCTGCACTTCCCTGCACGCGGCGTCTCCCTGGACGCCCCGCAGGAAAACCGAACGGAAAGGGCAGAACTCACGACACGAGCAGACATGCCTGCGGCACCAACGTCAACGCCGCGGGTAAGGCTTTTGCCAAGTCCCGTTGAGCTACTCAAGACGTGGCACCTAACAGCATCCAACGCTCCCTGCAGCACCCCTGCGTCGGCACGGCCACCCCGACCCAGCTCTCCTCCCCTTGCACTGCGTCCGGCGAGCAGACCGGCTGTGCCGTGGACGCAACGCTCATCCACCAGTGTCCTCACTTTGCACCACGGAAACCCAGCAGAAGCCCACACGAGATGGAGCAGAAAGCCCCCGACCAGGTTTTACAAACTCTGGAGCTAGCTAGAGCTGTCACCCTTGCCCAACTCAGGCCCCAACCATAAAACAAGCTCCACAATAGCGTTATTTATTTTTTTTAACTCACAAATTATTTCCAGCAGCAGGAGGGTGGAAGGATGCAGCGTGCTGGACCCTGCTCCCCGCGCACCACGCAGGCTAGTCTCATAAATGGCTGGCAGCCGGCGGAGCAGCAAACCCATTTCTATTGAAATGAGCTTGTTACTACTAATTTTTACTGGCTTCCCGGTTGATTCATAAAGTTTTGTTGGGTTTTTTTTGTTCGGTTGGGTTTTTTGGGAGATCTCAGAAAGCAATTCCTGAGACACTTGGGGAAAGACAAGCCCTGGCCTCCCCACGAAGGGCTGCTCCTGCACCCTGGCACAGGCGTCTACGTCCCCCTCAAAATTACGGCGTCTTGTTTTCAGGGCTTCATAAAATCTTACTAGAAAGAGTTCTCTAGTTTTGAATAGGCCAAAATCAAAACCTCATAGATTCCGTTTTGCCATTAGCAGCCCCGTGGCAGTAACAGATCCAGACTTCAGTGCCAGCTGCAGACACCCATTTTATAGGGACAGTTTGGGTCAGAGACATTAAACTCCTCATTTTCACATCTGCTCCATCTCTCCACAGCTGGATGCACCAAGCTGTTGCACTAGACAAAACCAACCAGATCTAATCTTGGAGCCTGAGCTTTTTTGAAGTACCAGCGACTATAGCTGTGAGACTCGGCAGAGCTTTGCTGGCTGATCTCAACGCCCGCATGGACGAGAGCTCCTCTTTTTGGATGAGCAAGGACAGCCAAAGCGATACACCCTGCAAACACCAGAAGGGCCACAACAGTTTTACTCCATCAAAAACCCCAACACAGAAGCTGTGCAACGCAACGCACGCACACACTTGGCACCAAGATGGGCCCCTGGACGCGAGCCGAGAGCACCATCAGCCAAGCCAAGCCCAGGAGGAGGGTGCTACGGGGACAAACCCCCCAGTGTCACCCTCCCCCAGCATCACTTATGTCTGTGTGATATCTCAAAGTGCCTTTAACACTTTAGTGTGGCACTTCCCATACGCTCTGCTTATTGCTTAGACTTAAGTGAAGACCTTTCCCCACACAGTAGTTTCCCTTGTCTGAGAGTTGGAACCTCAACAAACCTGCAGCACTGAGTACAAGGCAAGGAAGGGGCTACTCAGCGTTAATTCCAACGTTCCCTTTTTGCAAGAAGTTGGGTTATGCCATGGCTTCTCTGGATCTTAAGAAAAAGAACGATAAAAAAAAAATACATATAGCTCATTTTCACATACAGCTCCCTTTAGGGCTCAAAGAGCAACAAATACAAAAGCAACAGGAAGAGTCAGGGCACAATGACTGCATGTGCTACAGAGCTCGGGGGAAGATGCTCCCAAAGGCACCGCCGGGGACCAGCGACACCAGCGTCGTTTATTCGGAAGCGAGGGAAAGCACCGCCGCCCGCGCCGGACGGGGCAGGCAGGGATGCTCCGAGATCCCACAGCCCTTCCGCGGGGGGAGACGAATCAACTGCCTCATTCTTCCAAGTGGACAAACTTGCGTTTTGCTGGCGCGGGACCTCACAAACGGACCGTTGTCTGAGCGCGGCACCAGGCGCTCGCCCCCAGAATAGGCCACGCTTTGTAACAGCCAGAAGGGAAACAAAAAGGAAATAAAGGAAAGAAAAGCGATGAGCTCCGAACAGCACATCCATCCCCCCAGGACCCTCCGGAGTCAAGCGGAATAAATCTAAAGATAACGCAGCGTTATCATCGCCCACCAACCAGACACCCAAGCGCTACGCCTCCAGGGAGGTATCTACAGGGCTTTTTTGCAAACCCTTCAGTCAATACTTTTTTTCTATTAAATAGACAACAGTGGTTTGCATCACTATGTGTGAAAGCATAAAGCAGCTGGCATTTCTTTTTTTAAGTCTTTAACATGATTTGGCTCCTTGAATGGGAAAATCTTAGCAAATGAGACCTTAATAAATGCAAAGAGCTGAAAAATAGCCTTTCTGCTGGCACGTTTTGCTCCTGCCAATGGAGTACGTAGATAAAACCGACACAGTTATGTCTCAAAGCCTTCTGCAGTGCTGCTGCAAGAAATCCTGCCCAGGCATCCCTGAGGCGGTCCTCCTTGCATCGAGAGACGGCCCCGCAGCAGGATGAAGCCTCCAACTCCTCCTCCGGCCTCCAAGCCACAGCCAAGGCGAGGAGCGGGCAGCCTGCTCCTCCTCAGCCGCGCAGGAGCGCGGCGCGGGAGGAACATCTCCCCGCTCGTAAAACCTGAAGGCAGGCGGAGGAAGGGGAGGCAGCGACCGGCACAGCTCTTCAGAGCCCAGGCGGGGAGATGGCCAAGCTGCAACGGGTCCAGCTGAGCGTCAGCGTCCAGCTGGGAGAGCAAACGTGACACGAGGGCACATGCGTGATCTGCCGTTCCGCGAGGGAAGGGGGGTTTTGGTCCGGGGTTTGCTCTGGGAACCGCGCTCGGAGCAGGACGGGGAGGGCGGGGGGATGCTGCAGGGCAGGACCGCGCGGGCTCCGCTGCGAGGGGCCCTTGTACCACCAGGAAAGGCCTCCTGCTCCCCCAGGAACAGAAAACTGCTGCGAAGGAAAACACCAATTCTCTACTGATCCCTCTCTCTTGCACTGCCGGGAATTTGGCTTTTTGGCAGGTTTCGTACGGGGGCTTTTATAACCTGAAATGCAAAACGCCGAGCGTAGAGAAGCATCGCAGCTGGTCTGCTCCCAGCCGAAGTCTGCATCCCCGTGGAGCGTTAGGAACAGGTTGGGCTGTATGAGGGAATTCAGGTCGGGTCATCAGAGTTAATTCTTACACGTTACCAAAAAAAAAAAAAAAAA
>NW_010528681.1:0-11163 GCF_000687285.1 Phaethon lepturus | reverse complement strand
AGCGAGGCCCCGCCGGAGGCCAAGGAGGCCCCGCTGGTCCCGCGCGGGGGGGCCGCAAACAAGACCCCCACGCCCGTGCCGGCCCCGGAGGAGATGGAGAGTGAGAACCTGAAGCCCATTGTTATCGATGGCAGCAATGTGGCCATGAGGTGCGTTTGGGGTTTCTGGGTGGGCACGGTGGTCTCGTCGGGGCTGTTGGCGCTTGCCTCGGTGGCCCAGTGAGGCAGTGGTTTTACGTGACCTCTAGTTATGAGGTGTGCCAAGCACTAAGAGCTTGGCGTCTGAAAAATGCTGGGTTTCTCCCTGAAAACAGCTACTGATGGATGCTCTGGTAGTGGCTGGTAATATTTTCCAAGGCACCTCACCTGTGTGCGTAGCTCTTGTGAGGATGAGCAGATTTGTGGGCACAGTCTTCCTTGATGGCCTCTCCTGCCCATGGTCTCTGCCAGCCTGTAACCAGTGGTCACAGGGTTCTGACAAGACCAGGTGTGCTTCCTGGGAAATAAAGATGTTTCCTTCTATTTTCTAGCTTATGAGGAGGATAACTGAAGATACATTGTCCTCTTACCTAATGGCTTTATGTAAGTTTCTGTAGCAGGAAGTTGCTCAATAAATAATTATGGGGTTAATTAAAGAAGACTCTGTAATGTGGAGCTGTCTCCTCCATTGGAGACCAGTCTCCAAATTGTGACTCCTGTATTTTGGTTGAATTTCTCTGTGGTGTAGAGAAGGGGTGGGATGCCAAAGGGGCACTCTAGTATATGGTGTCAGCATCTCCTGTCAGGTACCACAACCAAAGGCAGCCTGTGAAGGTGCTTGGGTTGGAACAGTGACTTGGGAATGCAGGAGCCCTAATATCCATGGATCACCCAGAATCTGTGGGCTGGGTATTTACTGGCCCGACGTCCCTACTTTCACCTTGGCTTTTTTCCCCACGACAGCGAGCATTGCCTGCGCCTACCCCAACCCCTGGTGCCTGCACTCCCCACCTCTACACAGTGGGGTCTGGGCTCCGTTGCTTTAATGCACCAGGTTTCCAAATTGGGCTCTGTCATTGCACTTCAAAAGCAAGCCTCCTTCACTGTGTTTTAGCTTAATAGGTCTTGTAGTGAATGTTTGCACATAGACTTTTTTTGTTTAAAAAACCAAACCTGGGTGCACACAGAGCTGTTGCATGCATTATTATAGACTCTGCCTAAGGTGAAAGTGCTGAGTGGAGATTTGTTTGCAGGTGTGGCTTTCTCTAAGCCGTGTTTCTGAGTTCTGAGAACAGGACTGAGAAAAGATGGAGACCCTGCAAGTCCCAGGGCAAATGTGGAATTCTAGTAGTGATAGAGCAGGGCTAGAGAGTAAAAGATGTGACCTGGGTGTCTGCAGAGGCACACAGTCCTATTGCTGCTGCTCTCCAGCAGCTGTGCAGTCACTTGAGGAAAATGGCCCATTGTGAGACCTGGGCTGGTAAGTGTGACTCTTGCAGTGAATTTTCCTTAGCTAAGCGCTTAGGCTTAAACAACAGAATTGGTTGTGTTTTTTGAATGAGAAGCCTCTTACCCATGAAAAATTATCCAAAAAAGCGCAGGAGATCACAGCAAATGTGACTCAGGGCAGGCCAGGTAATAATAATGCTGCTGATAGGACAGAGTCTGACATGAGAAAAGCAGTCTGGCTTTTTTAAGCAATTTGCTAGAAGGGGAATTCCATTCTGAAACTTCCTGTATTGATGGTGTGATGTTCCCTGCTGATTCATTTGCAGTGTGTACAGCAGCCTCCCTGAACAGCTCTTGACAAACATATGCAAATCATAGTGGAAATTAGCTTTTACTTCCTTCTAAGGGAATTTTTTCTTGGCTGCTGCTAAATCAGATCAGCCCAATTAGCTACCTTCTGTAGATTTGAGGTTGGTAGCTGAGACTCAAAAAAAAAAATCTCTGCTTTTCTCACTTATCTAAAGGACTTTAACCTGTGTCTGGCCATCTATAGCAAAACCAATCTGACATTGGAGAAAATTTTTGGAGCATCTTTCTTATTGTTCATGTCAGCCTTTCTGTAATTCAGGGTTCTTAATGAAGATGTGTTAGGTGTCTCTTTAAGTGCTAATTTTGTTGTTATATGTATAGTTCTTTTAGAGTAAGTATTTTGGTACCACTCTTCACTTAATAGCTTCAGAGAAGGGTGAGGACAGGAGGAGAAGTAAAGTTTCTTTCTAGTGGTACTACAGTAATAGTGCTCCTTAGCAATGCCTCTGCTGGCATGTAAGCTCTTTAGTAATTACTTTATGGAGGAGTTCACTGGCATGCTAGGTGGTGGTGGGAGTTGAAATGTCATTCAGGTGTAGATGGGAAGAATGAGACTTGGGGCAGGGGTAGTGCCCAGGTGGGGAAAATCTTACTGAATTGAGACCAGTTATTTTCACTATAGTACATCTTACCAGAGTGTCATCCTGGAATGCAGGCTATTAGATGGCCAGAATGACAAACCGGGCTGTAACACAGAAATGTTGAAAGCTTGCCAGAACCATTATCAACAGAACTGCTGATTACACTGTAAATACTGGCACTAGTAAAACAGGAGTGGTAGTTTCCTCTTAGAAGTTCTGGAAACTTATTGATATGACCTAATAAATAAGAAGCAGCTTTTTGCTTTGGTATGTAGCTTCTGATGCTGCTGTCAAACTTTGTTCTCAAACTGTGAAGTGCTGTTAAAACATTCAGCACTGATCCTGTTAACAGGAATGTTGCTATCTTGTGCAAATAGTGCATTTGTAACTGACTTTTGGGCCATAATGTAATGAAGAAGCATCTTTCCTCAGTGCTGATGTCCTTGAGGTAAGACCTAGTGAGGGTGCAGTTTACACTGGCAGAGGTTAGCCACTGGCATTGGCTGGCGGAATAGGACAAAGGGTGCTCAAGATCACATTGTACTCAGGGCTAAAAATAAAGATCTAGAGCCTAGAGTTGAAACAAAGGCTGTGTTTAAGAGCAGCTGCAACAGTTACAGCTGCTTCCTCCCAGTGAGGATTTGTATACTTACTGGTATACTGAGGTGCTAAGAGCAACAGTAATTCGGTAAAGTCTTAGTACTGGTATTTACACAAGATGAGTGCGGGATACTGATCGTGCTACTCTTAACGCTTCTTCAGTAAGGTTGTTGGGAGTGCTGGATCCATTTGCTTAGAGTACTGCCTAACTACTCTGTATGTAACCTGAATATTGAAATCTAATTTTCTTCTTCAATGCAGCCATGGAAATAAAGAAGTGTTCTCCTGCCGAGGTATACTTCTGGCTGTCCAGTGGTTTTGGGACAGGGGACACAAGGATATTACAGTCTTTGTGCCATCTTGGAGGAAGGAGCAGCCACGACCAGATGTACTTATAACAGGTGTGGAAATATGAAAACCAAAAGTGGCTTTTCAGGCTTACTGCTTTGTCACTTAATGAGCTTGCAAAGTTCTGGCTAGTTAGTAATTAACTTACGAATGGAAGATCTGAGTAGTAGGAGGTCCAGTAATCTGAGCTGACCAGTGAGAATTAGTCATAAACTTCTCCCCTAAGCAAGTTCTTACCTGGTTCTGTTGGAATAATTCAGAGCATAAAAAATGTAATACTGCTCGGCTTCCTAACTTTTATTGCTTGAATTTTTTGCCTCTTCCAGGGACACACCTTCCTGCTATGTATTTGACTGTAATGTATTTAACACTGTAGACTGTACAGAATTTCTACATGGTAAAAGTTAAAGCTTGATGGGAGTTTAGTCAGAACTATTCAAATCAAGGGGAGGTTGCTCTGAACTTGCAAACAGCTGTGTTTTCCAAGTAACTCAGAAATCTATGCATGTAGTATGGTACTACAAAAGATACTAGCCTGCCAGTCTTAAATGCAAATTGCACTTTGCATGCAAAGGATTATGTGGATGGGGCTTGCTGTATTACAGCCGCCTCTGTGGTGTGCTCTGAGTGTTCTCAGGTGCCATGCAGGCACTGGGGCTAGGAATCTGCCTCTGACAGCTGGATGGATGGTGTAAGAAAAGAGGTGAGGATACAGGCTGGGTTGTGGAGAGATGAAATGACTTTACATTTTTCTTGTTTATTTATAATGTTAGCTTATCTATGCAAAGGCCTTTGGGCTGTATAAGTGTGTTTACAGTTGTGTTTGTTCTAGACCAGTACATTCTCCGTGACCTTGAAAAGAAGAAAATTCTGGTCTTCACTCCTTCCAGGCGGGTTGGAGGCAAGCGTGTTGTCTGTTATGATGATCGATTCATTGTGAAACTGGCACATGAGTCTGATGGCATTGTGGTTTCTAATGATACTTATCGGGACCTGCAGAACGAGCGTCCCGAGTGGAAGAAATTCATTGAAGAGCGCCTGCTGATGTACTCCTTTGTTAATGACAAGTATGTTCCCATTCTTCCTTTGCTTTTAAAGACCTGTGTGAGCATGCAGTCTTGTTTTAATGAAGCAATAGCACGTGATGCATGAGAAGAGCAAAATGCTGGTACAGAATGGGGAAAAAGATATTTTTTGGTAGAAGGAAGTGTGGTGGGAAGAACTGCCCAGCAGCTGTGGTGAGGTGAAAAGGCATAAAGAATTGGAGTCATCTTAATAGCTGGTCATGGTTTGGAGGTCTGCTGTAGTGGAGTTCCTAGCAAAACTCCAGGACTTATTTCCTCACAGGACAATCATTAGCAGGCCCAGCAGTAAGTACTAGTTCTGGTCAGCAACTGAGCACAAAACCTTTCCTGTGCCTGAAGTGAAGCACTTCATGCCAGTCTTTACTAGGTGACAGGAGAGTTGTCACTGCTGTGAAATGAGAAAGCTTTTAACCCTCAGTGAAATGAGGGACTTCTAGAAGAAATGAAACCCTGACCCAAGAAAGTGAACTGCTCCTGGTTGACATTTATTTTTGTTTAGGTTTATGCCTCCAGATGATCCCTTAGGGCGACATGGCCCCAGCTTGGATAACTTTCTCAGAAAGAAACCTGTCGTGCCAGAACACAAGAAACAACAGTGCCCTTACGGTAAGATCTGCCTTCTAAACATGAAGGTTGAAGTGTCTGCAAGTGTAATTCATGCACTTAGTAAAATTCAGCTGGTTGTTCCATGGTCATTTCATGCTCTACCTTTCCTTGCAGGGAAAAAATGCACTTATGGAATTAAGTGTAAATTCTACCACCCTGAAAGGATCAATCAGCCCCAGCGCTCATTAGCTGATGAACTCCGAGCCAATGCAAGGTTGTCTCCTACCAGAAGTACCAGTGCCAAGGAGGAGAAAAAGGGCAAAAGAGGTTCTCAGGCAGAGCTCTTGTGCTCTGTGCCCACAGAGAGTGATAAAACCTCTTTGCAGAAGCTCTCTGCAGAGAGGAAAAGCTTGACCCAGAAAGGAAAGCCCAGTGATATTCCACTTCAGGTTAAAGGCTGTGTGTCAGGCAGTGTCCCTCCTAACAGTGGGAGCCACAGGTCCTCTGACAGGTACCAGCAGCCTCCTATGGACTCTCTGTCTTATATCTCTCAGGAGCATCTCGACTCAGGCATTGGGTCTCTGGAGAACCAACTGTCTGACATGTGGCCTTACAGATCTACCAGTCACTGTGATCATTCCCATGCTGATCAGGTGGCAGTCTGCACCTGTGGTAGGCAGAGACCTGTCTACCCACATTCTCCCAGCTTAGACCAAAATGGTCTGGTCTCTTATAAGCATGGTTCCCATAAATCTTCATCCTCTGGTGCTAGCTTCTTGCAGTATAGCCCCGAGATATCTCACTCAGGACCACCTCACTCTTTCTCAGGCTATGGAGTACCTGTACACCCAGCTAATGCTGGACAATACAGTATGCCCAATGAGTATAATGCGCCTCCACTCCATTCTCGTGAGTACTGGTCTGAACCATACCAGATACCGCCGCCTCAAGTGAGATCTACTGGTGTGCGAGATCCTCGTTCAGTGCAGAGAGCCCCAGGGCCAGCATATGGGGACTCCTGCCAGTGGGCTGTCTCTGACCAGTTCGCAGAGGAGCGGGCCAATGTGCATGTCAAGCTCTGTGGCATATTCCATCCCCATTTAGTTGATGCTGTGATGAGCCGTTTCCCTCGGCTTCTGGATCCCCAAAGGCTTGCTGCAGAGATTCTAACATACAAATCTCAGAACCCAGGTATCTGAGGTGGATGCCGAGGGCAGCCAGGCATGTGAAGAGCTTGAGGGGCAGTGTTAGCACTCTGTACCTGCCATAGATGCCTTCTGAGGGCTCCTCCTTATTCCTTGGAAGTACCAGGCTCCAGCTGGAGGCTGGATACCAGATGTACTATGCTTACAGCAAATTCTGGTCTCGACATGATGGTGTACCCCTCTTAGAGAGGTGAGAGCACCCGAGGGTCCCGTCTTCCCCAAAGGCTGTTGAAGAGGCTCTGGGTGCTGAACAGGAGAAGAGGCTGCAGCTTCAGAGCAGGATTTTTCCTTTGGGGTTGCATGGCGAGTCAAGCACACCCTAAATTCCTGCAGTTATTCAGAGCTGAATGTGACCTTACTCTTCCCATTAGTTTGTTTTCAGATGACTTAGTGTATTATCAGGCATAGGGAGGGAGGACTGGGGGGCTTGTGGAAGATAAGGGGGTGCTACCTTTGCATGAGACTTATTTGTGAAGACTGTTCTTAAGGCTGTTCTTAGCTCTTAACTAAGCCTCTTTACTAAATCCTACCATGCAGATCTGTGAGAAATACTGGATTACAAATCTAGTATGAAGCTAGGTTTAGCTGACTTTAAATTGGTTTTCTTGGTGCACTTCTTTAATGATGCTTTCCCTCCCACTTTGCTTACCTTCCTGAGATGAGGTAATTCTCTACTATGTACCACAAGTGCTCAGCAAGCTGCTTAGCTCCCAGAAATAAGAGGAGATAGGAGTGCAATCCTTTCTCAGGATGAGAGGCCTGACACTGCTCCAAGCTACATGCAAGTTGTGTGTTCGTCATTCGTTGAAAAATGCAGTTGTCAGAACATGCGGATGACCATGCTGTTCATGCTGCTCTGAAACATTGACCTTGCCTGGTAACCTTTCTTAGGCTATCTCTGTACAGCACTGACAAGGAGGATTTATGATGTTGTGCCTTTTGTCTCAGACAGCAATAGTTTTGAGCATTCCGTAAAACACCTGTAGTCATGTCTGGACTGCTGCCAGCACTGTTCCTGAGGATTCCTTAATATTTTTCTCTGTCAAGCTGTTGCTTCATCTTCCTTCTTACTGATGTTTTCCTTCCCCTTCAGCCTCATCAAACTATAGCAGCATCCAAAAATACAGAATAAGACTTATTTGGTAAGGCTGTTCCCCATTCATTCCCTCTTAATCTGTAAGATGTTTTTTTACTGTAGACACTGTAACAGATTTTAAATATGCAAAACCAATTGCTGTAGTAATTGGTTCTGGTCCTGGAATTTCATTGTGCTTAGAATGCAAGAGTGTTTCTTGCACTTGCAGGCCAGAAGCAGTTCATTTGTTGATACACATTGTATCTATGTTTTTTCTTATGTTTTTTAAATATGTCCAACTTGTGGTTAAACCAAGGTCATTGAGTGGCAAATTATGAAGGGGAGAGTGGAATTCAGCTGTTCCTGAGAACCTTCTTCAGGAATGGTTTTTCTATTACTCTTCTTCTCTCTGACTGTCCAAGGAGTGACCTACCCAGACTGGCACCATGTGCCATAAAAACCACAGGGACACAGAAACCTGTATACCTGGTTAATTATGATACATTACAAATTAGTAATGTTTCATGTTAGTAAGCAAAATGCTTCTTAATTTTAAGTAACCTGATACTTTGCATATTTGTAAATTACAGGAAAAATGGTTTTAATGTTATTGTCCAGCAACTTGCTGCTTGATGCTGTTTTTAATTAGTACTATTCTCGACTCAGCCATTGTGTTACTTGGCGTGGTGTGTTTTGCTTTTCTGGTGAACGCTGATATATCCTTCTCTTGCAATCAGAAGATTAACATTTTATACTCAAAAGCTGACATTTTACTGAGCCTTCTGTATCGTTATGCAGTATATAGTTTATGTACTGAATGGAGGCAGCCATATGAAAGCCATGGCAAAGCAAGAACTTGTGTTATATAAATAAAAACTGCTGAGTTGAATTATGTGGTTCCTGGTGGCTCTTTGGAAGACCATTCAACACTTTGGCTGGCTTTTCAGGAAAATCAGGAATTACCCTTCCTCTCTGGGGTTCCTCTTAGATCTCCATACGCAGTCTAATGGCAGCAACAGTCTGATGGCTGGATACGGACAGGCTTTTTAACTGGTGCAGTGTGACAGGTCAAGAAGATCAAATTGCTCCAGCCTGGTGTAGCAGGTGATAGCATGTCTAGTGTTCCTGTTTGTTCAGCATGCACTGAAGTTAGCTCACTGCACAGGGGATGCGCTGGCAGGCGAGCAGCAGTGAGGCAGCAGTGTGCTGGCATGTGGCTCTAACTGCAGTATGGGTGCCAGTGCTGTTGGATATCTTGGGTGCTGAAGAATGGTACTCCTAATTATTTTGGCATAAATAGTGCAGGCTGTGCTTCAGTTTTAATGGGCAGTTCCACAGCATAGTCTGGAAATAACATACAGCACATCTGTGCCGGATGTTGAGTATGATAATATGCTAACTAACATGTCAAGACTTTGCTCTAAAGCTTTGTTATGAATTGGGAAGGAAATGCAGTAGGAATATTGATGGTAACATTTCTGTGTAAGAATCTTCCCCTCCCACCTGCTATACTGCAGTACAGCATGTTCTTATCAGAATTGTTAAATAACTTCATGGTCTTTATTTAAATTTGTGCTCTTAATTTAATAAAGGGCAATGACTATTTCTATTTAATCAGAAACAAGGAAAGCAGGTGCTCCTGGAGATAGTGCTTTGTTTCAAAAAACAAATCTGAAACCTCAGTCTGAAAGGTCATTTATTGGCTGTGGGAGAGGAACCCTCCTGAGGATGTCATCTGAGGTGACAGTAAGCTCCTGTGGCTCTGCATGTGTGATGGCTAGGGTCTTGGTGGGGAGGGGATTAAGTGATGCATCACAGAATTAGTCAGACCTTTTAACCAAGTGAAGACTTTTCCGCTGTTTGTAGCGGGGTCTGTAGTTGAAAAATGCTGCAGGATTTTAATGCTGGTCTTGTTGTAAAATACCTTAATAGACAATTTTAGTTTTGCCAGATGTGTAGGTGTGGGGAGGAATGTTTGTACTTCTGTCAAAACTGGACCGATACAACTAAAGGCATTGGTGCAGAAGCACAGAGGTTCATCACTGTAAGCAGGAAAGGAAGACCTGGTGGTGACTTAGTTTGGTTATGATGTGAATGGCCGTTTTCTATTGTGGTGACAAGTTCTGGTGGCACACAGAACAATTTGGGAGGGTCAGTCCCTAACACAAATCTGGTCAAAATTATTCCCACAAACTCCTGCTGTGCATGCTGCCATGCCACCCAGAAAAAACAGCTGAAATCCAGCAACTGTTTCTCTGAATTCTCTCACACGAGGCTTCTGCGTGTGTGAGCCTGTGCCTTCTGCCCCTGGAGCATCTTGGGTGTAAGTACTGCTTTCTCGTGGGCCAGTTCACTGCGGCGCCCAGCAGCTTGGGAAATGTGGGGAATGCTGATCGGAACTGTCACTGCACATTTCCCCCGGCAGTCGTCTGCACTGAGTCAGAGGAGCTGCTGACCTGTGCGCCGCGGGCTGCTGCGCTCGGGCAGGCTCTCGCTCTGCTGTTATTGTGGAATTTTCAAGACGCATCCTGTGGCTTACCGCTTCCTCGAGGCACATCGGTGGGGAGGACCGGTCATGACTGCTGTGTGTTTGCATTGTGTTTCTTACCCATCTGAAATAGGTTAGACCTTCTTGTCTGCTTACTGATCTATTAAAGTTAAGGAGGTCACACAGGCACCCTGTTGAAAAAAGCTTCCTGTACTGCAGCGGGGTTGCCCTGCCTTCACCCCGTCTTCCTTGTGCGGTCGGTAAAGCCTTGTGCTGGGCCCTGCAGGAGGCTGGCTCCTCTCACCCGAGGGTGAGGAATTCCTGCAGTTCTCTTTGGAAAGGGCAGCTCCCAGGCTGAGCTGGAGAAGGGGGTGCAGGAGGCTCCTGAAAAGTGTTGGGGCACAACTGTTGGAAAGAAAAGGCGAATTGCTGAGATGACCCAAGGCTGTGGGACCCAGGGGAGCTGGCTTGAATGGCCGTGAGCTCTGCAAAACAAGCCTGGTGAGCCCGTCTATTGCTGGCTCTTCTCATCCAAATCGTGTGCCATCCCTCACCCTCCAGCAGTGCTCAAGGCATTCTCACTGCCACCAGTGGTGCTTCCTGCTGGAGCCAGGTGCCAGCTCTCAGCGCGAGGAGATCGCTGTGGCTGCATCCTCCCCAAAAGCACAAGGCTGTGTAAAGGGAACCAAGGAGGGTGGGTTGGGGTGGGAAGAACTTTGAAGTGAAAGTGAGGAGGCTGAGTGAGGGTGCTTGTAAAGAGGAGTGAGGGGTGCAGTGGTGTGTGGTGGGGATAGAGATGGAGAACAGTCTCCTCTTTGCCTTCCCAGTTGTGCTAGAAATAGATGGAAAAGGTAATTAAACATCAAAGAAAAGGCTTTGCTCCCACTGCGCAATAAAACGACGAAAAGGCAGGGGAAGAGCACTCCTTCAGAAGTCGGCGCTGCAGGATATCTTGACTTGGTTTTTTTGAAATCAATACTCAAAAGAGGGAAGGAAGAAATGGGAAGCTGTGCTGTGGCAGGGTCAGGGTAGAGACTGCTGGATTCTTGTCTCTTTCGCCTGTGCTGGGTGGTGACCCAGGAAGGGCCCTGGGTGCCAGACACAGCCCCCTGCTCCCAGCCTGGCGGGGACCGTGTGCCCGCTGCCTGCGGGCTCTCCAGCGTTGGCTCGCCTCTCCCCTGTGCCAGCTGCCTTGTGCCCTTCTCACTTGCTGAACTTCTGTTTGAACCCATCTGCTTCCCTCCCATCGGGGGATTTCTAGGCTGTGGCTAGCTCAACTTTTAACATTTTAAGGTGTTTCCAGAGACAGGAACCCGACCCAGGGCCCCTGTACGGGCCGTGGGAAAGGGGCTGCTATGTAATGGAAACACATACGTGTGTGGTGTCACGTGAGGCTGCAGCGATGTCACCCGGCTGGTGCAGTCCACCTTACAAGGAAG
>NW_010528680.1:0-3796 GCF_000687285.1 Phaethon lepturus | reverse complement strand
CCCCGCTTGCCCTGGGGCTGCACGGTGCCGGGCTGGGGTGGTTCTCGGGGGCAGCGCCGGCGCCTGCAGCGCACGTCGCAACACCCCGCGCCGCTGAGGGAGCGTTGCCTGCGTAAGCGAGGCAGGTTTTGCAGAAAAAGCTTTATAACAGTGTTCCGTTTTTTAAATAATGAATTTAGTATTTTTTCTAGTCCAGAAAATCTAGGGCTTACACAGGTCACTAAATAGAACTTCTGCCGTATTAATGAACTGCTCCGTTCCTTCTCTATTTTACACATCTTTAGCCTCTGTTAATGGTGTATGAGTGCTGGCAATGTCACTGACAGAGATCCATTTGTAGTGTTTTGGGTATTTTCTGTCAGGGGTCTAGGCTGGAGTTTTCTCCAGCTGACTAGTACACATAGACTCTCTGCCAAGGAGGCTTGCATCACTTGAAAGCTGTATTGATTTTAGTATAGACAAAAACTATTGATTATCATGTTTTCCATCAGCCAGAGGCAGGCACCTTCTGAATTTGCCTCCTAGAGAAGAAAGCAAGTGTTGAAGGCCCCGTCCTGTTGGAGCTGCAGGCATCAACGTGCCAAACCATCCCCTAGCACAACTGTGATGGTTATGCTGTCCGTCGTTACTTCTTCGGGCACGTACGTTTGACCAGTGGTTTTCTTGACTCAGAATTAAGGAATTCTGCGATACGTGAGGTAAAATAGCTGGTCCTGGAGAATGCAATATCTTTATTACTCTCTTTTTTGTATTGCTCAAAAGTATATTAGTCACACTGTAGGAAGCACGTGAAAGATATGCCCTTCCTCAGGGAACTTACAACTTAACTGAAGAACAGAACAAATAAATATAGGAAAAGGGTGAAGTGGAATACACAAGGAAGTATACAGTCTAGGTAGACAGATTCATAAATATTTCATAACATAAGCATAGACTGGAACTTTTCCTGCTATCAGCTGGTGGAGATTTAGAAGTGTTGTGGTTTAGCCCCAGCCAGCAGCTAAGCACCACACGGCTGCTCGCTGCCTCTCCCCTCCCCAGGTGGGTTGGGGGAGAGAATTGGGGTAAAAACCCACCCTGCGGGTTGAGATAAAAACAGCTTAATAGGACAGCAAAGAAAGAGGAAATAATAATAATAATATTACTGATAAAGGAATATACAAAAACAAGTGATGCACAGTGCAACAATTGCTCACCACTCAGTAATTGATAGCCCATTCCCAAGCAGCAATTCCTGCTCCCAGGCAACTCCAGTTTATGTACTGGGTGTGTCGTTATATGGTAGGGAATATCTCTTTGTCCAGCCGGGGTCAGCTGTCCTGGCTGTGTCCCATCCCAGCTCCTTGTGCACCTCCCCGCTGGCAGAGCATGGGAAGCTGGAAAGTCCTTGACTAAGTATAAGCACTACAGCTACATCACAACAACTAAAAACATCACTGTGTTATCAACATTATTCTCATACTAAATCCACAACACACACTATACCAGCTATTAGGAAGAAAATTAACTCTATGCCAGCTGAAACCAGGACAATAAGATTATAAAAACATAAGGAATATCTTACTGGGTCAGATCAATGGTCCATTTAGCCCAGGATTCTGTTTCAGAGGTTGGAATACACGATGCGTGGGAAAACACGAAAAGGACATAAGCTTGGCCACTTTCTATAGTCTATATAAAACCACAGAGTATCACAGTGCTCATCCAGTCTGACCTACATGACATAAAACGACAGAGCCTCACTGAATTAATTTCTCTTTGAACTAGAAGAAGACGTCATGCACCTCAGTGACACTCTGCTGCTTAACACCAGCTGCGGATTTACCCAGAGATCTTTGTGGCTTTGTTTTCCCTTCATTTAGTGTGTTTGAAATGTTAATGTGCTTCCTTGTTTTAATAAGTTATCATCACCAACATCAGCACTTTCCCCCCCCCCCGCTAGATTTTACAACTCAGCAATAGAAAGAAGAAAAAGAGCTACCATAAAACTCCATGTCTCAATGATAGAGGCTAGTTTCCTGATAGCAAAAGTTGGGAGAGGGCAGAGCATTTCTACACTTGGAACATTTTCTGTTTACAGCCCAATGTCCATCATACTCCTAGTATCATAGGATAAAGTCACTCGTATCTGTCAGTTGGAGAGGCTGTTTCACCCATGTTTCTGTATGCCCAGGTTTTATTTATTTTATATTTCAGGTTTTTTAACCTGTGTGAATGTCTGTGCCTGTATATCTGTTTGGCATTTTTTGTTATTTCTTTTAAAATTAATTTTTTATGCCAGCAATTACTTAAATGCTTATGTGGTGGTTTGCCAACAAAAGCACATAACATTGCATCCTTAGGGAAGTTCTCTGCTTCTATTAGCCCCACAGAAAAGGGCTATGCATTTCTTAAACAACTCTGAGAATTGTGTGCCAGGTCCTTGTTTGATGTAAACCGGCTTAGCTCTGCTGAGGTAAATGAAGCCTGCTGAATAATGGCAGCCGAGGCACTTAAGGCATGTCAAATGAAGTGTTACGCAGAAACGCACGGTGCACAGAAGCATTGCAATCCCCGTACAAAAGGGTAATAAACATCTGAAAGGGTTTTCTGCAGATATCTGTGATTATCTCGGGGAAATTCTTCACCCTGCAGTTTGCAGAACTTCTCTAAGTTTTCCGTCTGTCTTTTTTTATTTTTATACTCCAATGCGGAATAGAGCCATTAGACAGAGGGAGAGCCATTTCGAACAAATTCCTCATCAAACTGTAAAGCAAGTGAAAGGTAACACAACCCTTGCTCCCTCGGTGACTTTCCGAAAGAGCTGCCTAGCATAAACAACTCGGGAAATATTATTTTGTCCCCAACAAAGTAAATCATCTGATGCGAGAAACTGTTACAATATTTCAGCTCTGTCATGATTTACTAGATGCAAACCCAAAATATTTATAGTTTCCTTGGTGGGTTTACATTTCTTTTCTTGATGCTAGGAGAAAAACTTCCTGTAAATAATATAATTTAAACTGCTGTTCAGCTATACCTGAACATCATTACTCAGAATTTCCAATAGTCTTTTCACTTTGCATAGATGCTTTTATTTCTACTTTGACATGAAGGGCTATATTTCCAAATTTATGCAGTACATTAGGTTCACCGTTTGCAGATTTTCAACATTTACAGTAAAAATATTTTATTTTACATTTACAGTAAAAATATTTATTTTTATACAGTATTTATTTTAATTATGTAAGCGCTTAGAGGCCATGCAAAGCATAAAGCTATTGCGTAAGTGCTTGTAGGCAGAACCGTCAGAGTTTCTAGCCTATGTAGAAACTACTTGCAGACGTAACTTTTAAGTAACGTCTAAAGCGATGGCAGGGCCCTTCCCCTCGGTGGTTGCTGAACACGGAGCATGTCAGCGTTCAGATTTTAGCCTTCTGTTCAAAAGCAAGTAGATGTTGGGGGCTTTGGCTCAGGGTTTATGTAACCTCCGCCGGCTGTGGAAAAGCTGCTGTGACTTTAGGCTTTGGACGTCTGCAGCTGCCTCCCTCACGGGGAGGGTGGACCCAGTTATTAGCTCCCGCCCGTTGCCAGGCTGCGACGGATGGCGCGGGTCGCGGCGCCGTGGTCCCTCGGAGCTCAGCCTCACACGCCGAGTGCTCGTGGAAACCCGCTGAGAGGCAGCAGGGCCCTCCGCTTCGCTCCGAGCCGGGCTGGCGCCGAGTTTTAGCTCGGTTTTTCTCATGCGGTGGCTGTGGAGACATCCCAGTCACACAGTTAACACACGAAGGGAAAAAAGCCGTAGAAAGCGGCTGGG
>NW_010528679.1:37884-38130 GCF_000687285.1 Phaethon lepturus | reverse complement strand
TGGAGATTCTCCTTGCCTCTCTTTTTGTTTTCCCTTAGCCAAGTCAAAGTTTATAGCAAAATGCTCCTGTTACAGATTGCCCCCTAAATACCCCAGGTCCATCCCTTGCTGGCCCTGCTGAGGTCTTAAAATTCTCTCTCTTCAGAAGGAGGGAGGGTAATTTTCACTGATGATGGCACTCCCCATTTTCTGCAATGCCTAGCTATGGCTGTGTATCATCCACCAAATAACCTTTTAAGTAACACT
>NW_010528679.1:33266-37869 GCF_000687285.1 Phaethon lepturus | reverse complement strand
ACTCTTTCCTGGATCTGGTAGCTGGTGTTAGGAAGCTCACCAGAACTTCACTTCTTGGATTTCTATTCTGCGGGTCTCCAGGTTAACCTTTCTAGCTTTAATCAAAAAAGATGAGGTCAACAGGAATCATACTGTAGGCTTTCCCGGTGCCAATTGTAACCTTTATTGTTGGTTAATTGACAAAAGTGCTAAAAGTCTATTTCAGAATTTCTATTTCATAAAAATGTCTCCTTTGTTGAAATATCAATTAGCAGTCTTGGTTCAAAGTTTATTTCTCTTGCATGCAGCCATTTATTCTGTATTAATTGTCTAGATTCTGACATTAAATACTGTAATTTTTCCTGCTATGTTTAAAACCACTTCCAAAGGCTTCTAAGTTTTATTTCCTTCCCATTTTCTACAGAAATAGCTGGAGTTTGTTCATGCTTGGGGAGATTAATAAAACTATAGAGTAGATGATCGTGAAATTCACCCCAAACCAAAATACAGTGAGCTCCATTCCAAGACCTCCTGCAGGCTCCATTTCTTTAATTAAATATATGTCAAGGTTCCTCTCCATGAAGTAAATATATAAAACTGCATATTTGAGGGCAATTATAAGCTAGTGTATTTTGACATTTCTTCACTGCAAATCTTTTAACCTTTATTAAGGGAATTCTGGTTGAATGGATTTCTACTTGTGATATATATAGCACAAAAAGCTTAATGCCTAGATAAAATTATGGACAAACTAAAGAGAATTCCTAGGAAATGTGTTTAAATGAAACCCTGATTTTCGTCCTACCAAAGGTTGTGGCCAGCAAGGGCTCATCGTTAGCAAGAGCTACATGCTTGTACTGAAGCCAGGGGAAGGTGTTTGTACTGGGGAAACCACCTTTCTCCATTTGCAGAGGTGCTGTAGGAAGGGTAACCAGATAGGGCTGGTTGCAAATGGGGCCAAGGCTGAGTGTATGACCCTAGTTAGCCAAGACAAAAGCCTTCTGCTTCTGCACTCTTGTTTTGAATGGGAGCAAGACATCAGTTGGCACTTTGCCTTTGGTTAACATTCTCTATGTCAGTAGTTTCTTCTGACAGTGGGTAGTTGACAGTGTGAGATGTGGATGTGAGGGTGGCCCTGGACAGATGAGCGGGGCGGGCTTGGCTGGAAGTGGGAGCTCTGAATGGGGAAACAATGGTCACAGGAAGGGACATTTTCGGGTGTACTGGCACTAAAGGGGAGGACCCCGGGGACATTCCTGGGGTGGATGGTCCCTCCACCCTCAGGGACGGGGCTGATGTGCTGCCAATGGCCACACTGTGAGTGGGATGGCCAAGGCAGAGGTGGGTGGTGGGTGCTGCAGGATGGCCACAAAAGTCCTGTGGTGGGTCCACGTTCCCAACCCTGGAGGGGGCTAGAATTGTGCTGACCCTTGCATCTTTATCTCAGACCATCAAGACTCTTTGGTCTTTTCCCAAAACTGCTCTGGATGTCAGGGAAAAGGGATAGGAAACTTTTCTGGGAAGGCTGCAGAGGGCACCCAAGCAGAGGGCATAGGTGGGGTTCTGATTCAGATATGTCCTGGGGCAGTAGGAGCTCCTGTAGCCACTGCTGCAAATGCTGGCGTGTAGGTATATTAATGTGGGAAACCCCTGTGATATGGGAAACATCCTGGCAAAGATGCTGCAGATCCTGCTTGAGCCGGGAGACAGCAGTATGCCTGCAGTTTGGCCATTATTTTGAGCAAACCCAGCAGTTTTTGGGAGCTGCTGGAGGCTAGTGGTTCTTTGCAAACTATGCACATGGTTCTGCCTTGGGTATAACCTTGAACTTTACTTAAACTGGGGTTCTGTCCTAGGAACACAGACCAACACATGCTGCACTTTATGTACTAATAAAACAAAGCTTGTTCAAACCTGCTTACTTGACAGCAGGCTACTAGATGAAAGCAGGGTTGGTTGACTTATCATCCAGAAATAGAGAGCTCCAGAATATTTTTCTTACACAGCATAGAAGTTTCCAACTTTTTTTTTTTTTTTAAATGGTAATCATCCTACCATGGGAACAAAAGACAGCAGGATAAAACTTGAACTTGCCATTCTTAGCTGGTCGAAACCGAAGTTCTGTCTCCATAACTCCAACTTTTCCTTCAAATACATGTGTTGAAACTTTGCCATGGATATTTTTCTGTCTTCTAAGAGAAAACATTAGATGATCCACCTATAAGGGGATCTCTGACATCAATTGGTAATGGATACTGCACACTAAAAAGATTCATTCTGAACAGCTCCTGCTCCGCACAAACTCTAAGCCTGTTTGGCCTGACCTTCTGTGGCTTTTCTTGCCTGCAGAATAACTTAGGAAATTTTTAGCATTCTTGCAGTCGTAACATCTGGGCCTCATTGTTCTATACCTTGGAAAAAAGCAGGGGGGGCAATGACAAACACACTTTGCATTCACATCCCCTTTCACCTGTTTTTCTACATGTTTTAAATCCAGATGCCCAAGCCTAAATTACTCCTGGTCATTTCTGGCTGCCCTCCTGAGGGGCAGCCCTCAGGGCGAAGGAGGAAGATAATGGGGCAGAGTGATTTGTGCGTACAGCACTGGGGTGCTGCTTTGTGCTGGGCAAGTAAAGAGAACAGTCACTCATTCAAAATGTGCTGGATGATTTTTGTCTCTCTGTTAAAAATACCATACTACTGCTGGTATCCGAGTTGTGTCTTCTCTAGTCCCTCTCACAGAGTTTCTCTCTCACACATCGCTAAACTAAACTATGCACATTAAGAGGCCTTGGGTGATTTGAAGAAAATCGTTCTTGTTGCAAAGAGAAGTTCCATAGTTAAAAAAAAAAATTAAGATCCTTACTATTTTATTGTTCAATCATTTGCTTTTGCATCAGCTGCTGACTTTACCATGTCACATAGTGTGTAGGAAATGCCATCAATAACTTGTAAAGTTTCAAAGGTCTGGGGTCATGTTATCAATTCTGATGGACAAAAGCATTAGAGGAGCAATGGATGTGTCTTGGGACTAGAAAGGGTAAGATTGAAAGGTGCAGTTGTAGACTCATTAACTTAAGGAGTACAGTGTGGCTTTGTTGTTATAATTTGATAGAGTGCTTGGAAACAAGCAAAAGATCAGTTTGTGTTTGGAAAGGAATAATTCAGCCTCATGTGGATGCCTTTTATTTTTAGAGAAATGTGTCTCCCTTAGACCCTTGTAAAAATAAATCATGTGGAGCAGAGGGACATAGCCTGCATGCAGAATCAACTATTTGCCAAATGTTTTCTTTGTTTAAAATATGCACTTGCTAGACTGAAGCCCAAACTGCAAAGTTCAAACCAACACTCAAATTCTAAAGAGCGGAGACTTTAAAGTCACTGAAGTCCAACTGGGAATCTCGGCACTACAAACAGTCCTGGAGTTAAATTCCTACACCAGCCTTTGCTTACAAAATATCAGAAGAGGTGCAAGTGCTACCACCTGTTTCCTTCCTCACCACTCCCAGTTTTTGCAACGGCTCAGCGGTTACTGTGCTCTGCCAGGATAGGGATGACCCAAGTTCAGTTTCCAGAGAGATGGAAAAGCATTTGAGCCCGCAGACTCTCAGGGTTATCCTCAGGAGGCACTCCTTCAGTCACTCCTGTTAAAGGTGTTTGCGCTGTTTTGTAGAATAATCATCAAATGTTAGATTAAAAAAAAAAAAGAGAAAAAAAGAAAGGAATTTGAGCATGACTTTTTTTTTTGTCCCAGGCAAGATTACATGGAAAAAGGAGACATGGGTATCAAGCCTTTGTCCAGGAAAAACTTCCTTAGGGCAAAATACTCTAAGCAGGGTTTGGAGCTCAGATCTTGAACCAATGTTTATTTTCCCTAGGTGAACACCTCCATTGTCCCTCAGTTAGTGTCAAGCACATGGGTTATGTCTCTGTCTGGCTCCAGTAGCTTACAGGATTACTGCAGGCAGGGCAGGGCAGGGCAGGGCAGGGTAGTGACTGATAGCCTGGGGTTGGGAGGGGATGACCAGGTGAGCGAGCAGAAAAGGAATGTCTCCATCAGTGCAGGAGGGACTTTCACATCCTTTGGCGCATTAAAGCCACCAGATAGAAGAGGGCAATTAATGCCCTGATATTCTGTACCCACTCCAGTTTGGTAGGCACATTTGAAGCCACTTACTAGATACCCTCGTTGATCAGGGGCCACTATCAATGACAGCCTTTGGGGGAACATAGTGTTGCCAGATACACATTATTAGTTCATTTGGTTTAATAACCTATGAAGATCTTTGCAGACAAGGAGTTATTTGGTAAAGTGGAGGGTTTCTTTAAATCTAATTTTTATTGTGAATGCAGCATATCCCAGGACAATAACTAGTGATAATAGCTCCAGTAGATAAAAACAGGAGCTTTAGCATTTAAAATCTCACAGTGCAGGGCTTGAATCTCCAGACTGGCACAAATTGCTGCTTCTTAGCAATTTTAAAATGACATCGGTGGGTGCTGGGCACCTGGATACTTCTAGATCCTTGTCCCAAAGTGACTGGGCTATCCCATGAACCAGGTTCAGAGCTTTCAGTGATGAAATGTCCCGTGAAAGGCTCGTGCCTCCTCTGTCATCCCTGGT